>NW_026856980.1:190000-312782 GCF_026571515.1 Ruditapes philippinarum | reverse complement strand
ATTCCCTTTTGGTTTTTAAAATTTTTTGAAGGCACCCTTTTTTCAAATTTTATTTTTTTTTTTTAAAAATTGATACAACGTTTTAAATTTTTTCAACTAACATAGCTGTCTGGCTTTTCAATGCACATTTTTATTAATTTTTGTGTCGCCTCTACGGAATAGTGGCGACATATAGGGATCACTTCTCCGTCGTCTGTCTGTCTGTCCGTCTGTCTGTCTGTCTGTCAGTCTCTGTCTGTCCGTCCGTCCGTCACAAAACTTGTCCGGACTACTCCTTATAAACTACTGGTGCAATTTCATCCAAACTTTACAGGAATGATCAGTACCAAGTCTAGTTGTGCATATTGTCAGCATTTTCCGGTTCAATGATTTTTGTCAGAGTTATGGCCCTGTAATAATTTTTAATTTTAAAGTTTGTCCGGACTACTTCTCTTATACCACTAATGAAATTTCAATGAAACTTTACAGGATTGATCTGTAGCTCAAGTCCTTGCGCAGATTGCACGGGTTTTCCGGTTGAATGATTTTTGGCCGAGTTATGGCCCTTTGATAAAAAGGTTTCTTTTTATGTGTGTTGCCAGATACACAAAAGCTTGTCCGGACTACTCATCATAAACTACTGGTGCAATTTCATCCAAACTTTACAGGAATGATCAGTACCAAGTCTTGTTGTGCACTGTCCGTCTGTCTGTCCGTCTGTCACAAAATTTGTCCCAACATGAAATTGGCCATCATGAGGCGACACATGTGATTACTGATCGCTCTTGTCTGAGATAGACACCACCGATCAAAAAGTTGTTCTTTTTCTCTTGCAAATTCGGCATGGGTTTGACCAATTTCTTTCTTAGAATTTCTGAATTTTTGCCTGTAGGCCTCTGGTACTAACTCATAACCTTTCAAATTAATTCTTTTACATTATCATAATTAGAGCTTTGTTCAACAGTAAGTTGTATATAGATTTCACGAGCTTTACCAATTAAGACGCTCTGTAAAAGTAATGTCCAGTGCTCTCTTGGCCATTTTAAATTTTCAGCAACCTTTTCAAAATGAAGAAAATACTTATCAACTTCTTTTTCTTGGAAAGGTGGAACAAGCCTAATATTTTTAGTGACATCAAATTTTGAATTTATTCTATGTTCAAACTGATTTGCTCTCTCTTTGATTTCTAATTCTCTCATTCTTAACTGAAATTCCCTTTCCCTTTCTTTTTCTTCCCTTTCTTTTTCTAACAGTCTTTCTTCCCTTTCTTTTTCTAACTGTCTTTCTTCCCTTTCTTTTTCTAGCTGTAACTTCCTTTCTTCCCTTTCCTTTTCTAACTGTAACTGCCTTTCTTCTCTTTCTTTTTCTAACTGCATTTTCTCTAGTTCAAATTTAAATTGAAGTTCAAGCTCTTTTATCTTAATTTCTGGGTTTGTTTCAACAATCTGAGAAAGTGCATCTTGTCCAAAAATATCTTCATCCACAAAATAATGAATCAGAAGATTTTTAATTTCTTGTTTACGCATTGAAGATTTAATTTCTAATAAATTATACTTTTTTGCAAGATCGAGCAAATCAGTTTTCTTAGCCAAATCTAATACCTCCTGGGAAGGTTCAGCTACAAACTTTTCTAAATTAAAAGACATGACTGCTTGCTGCTGGTTTTAAACTCAGAAAGTGATGTGTTTCAAAAATTTCAAAATGAAAGGTACACTTAATAGAACAACTATGATATCAACTCAAATGAGTAAATACGGTAATAATAAAATGTAAAATATCCAACTTACACACCGTCAAAAAATTGGCTTGTCTGAAACATTTGATGTAATGCACAAAGATTACTCTTTAACACAGTTCATTTACAGGTAAGCATTTATCAAAGTTATGCTTAAATATAATGTATGTTTTGCATTTAACTCTGCTTTTCCCTTTAAAAAAATAATCAAAAAGGTAAACGTGCAATTTGTCAATAATAAAAAGAATGGGTCTGTAATGGAAGGTATGTTAAAGAATGAATAATTATGTTGATAGTATTTCGTATAAGACATTGCAAATTCTAGGACATTCGCCCTCTCCCTCGAACAGTTGTCCTCTCGGACGCGTGCCCCCTTTATGCTGTGGCGTATTGTTACTTGTCAGAGGTCATCTCGTGTATGAATATTATGTATTTTATTTTATTTATTTATGGATGTTAATTTGTTTTCACAAATTTGCGCAGTTTTTGTTTATTTAAGCACAATTAGAATTTCGACAAAAGGCGATGAATTTTTGTAATAAACAATTCAAAATTCATTTTTAACATTTTTAAAAGATGGGGGGGGGGCAAAAGTACTACCCTTCCAAAGATATGAAGGGGCAAATGGTAGAAAACTTCCGAGGGAACAACTGTCTGAGTGGCAAATGTCCGGATGTCCAGCAGTCCAGGAAATACTTACATATGTATATTGTTTGCAAGTGTGAGGTACATGATCCGATTATAAAGTGTTATAGAATACAATATGATCGCTCATCATATAAATCGTTATACTAAATCACTTATAACTTTGCATTAACATTTCTTTTTCACGATTTCTTTTAATAATATCCGTATCGTTTCTATCGCTATTTAATAACTAATGGGAGATGTGCCCAATGTAGAGCAATCCACTTTAAGTACTTGTATATACATGTCAGTATAAGCAAGTTTTGGATTATATCTTTGACGTTGTAGTGTAGCATTCTTTGAAACTAAGCGCTGGATTCGAAGGTTTTCAGGGGAACAAATAATTATCTTATTTAAAGAATGTATCCAGATTTTGTAAGACAGGAATATTTTGACAATCATTTACATTTTATTTTCATTTTCAATTTTTGATTGCATTTCATGTTTGCTTTGCCTGCGAACAAGCAGGTCTATTTTTTCACGTGTTTTTCAAGACCGGGTCTGTTTGACTAAAACAGACCTGTGCACGTGCAGAAGATAGACCTCATAACGGACTTTTCTTTGTTTAAACAGGTCTATCCGAAAAATATAGACCTGTCACAAACAATAGATGAGGTGTGTAAATATGCATAAAACATGTATACCGTTATTCCGGCACATAAAACATGTATACCGTTATTCGAAAGATTTACTTCAGGATCCGATAATTACCGACCAAAGGTCTGTCTCGGGTCAATATTGACAAACAGTACTCTTCTCCACGTATTAACACAGTACAAATGAGATGTTGTTACATTAATAAAATATATACAAGTTGATTTGTGTTTACTATGTCTGCTCCAAGAAACAGTTTGTTGTTAAGGAGAATGCGTTCTCTTTGCAAACACTGCTTTGAAAAAAGTATGGATCCACAAATGGATAAAATGCGTTGGATGGAAGGCTCTTTGTTCCTGGTTCCAATATTATAAACATCTTTTTTGTCAACTCAATCTCAGGTCTCAGATTGGTCTGTAACCTGCACAGATTAATTGGAAACGCATCTTAAAAAAATATATATAACTTTGAGGGCTGTAGTTTTCAAGACACTTCCGTGCACCTTCACCACTATTGTTTCGCATTCCTTCACTTTAATTAAGCTATCACATGAAGTTAAATTCACTTATGACATATCTAAAGAGTTACATTTCTGATAAATGTAAGCGTCGATATCATAACAAGTGTTATACGAGATAACTCACTTTGTAGCTACTGTACATCAAGTATTGAAGATGCCGAACATTACTTTTTTAAATGTCCCAAATATAACGAAATAAGAGTGCAGTTATTCCGCTAAACTCGCAGTTTCCATCCTTTTAGCGTAAAGACCCTTTTGTTTGGAAAAGAATCTCTCATTTATTTTTGATAAGGTACAATTATTTATTAAATTATCGTGTAGATTTGAATCTTAACATTTTTATATTATCTGTACTTCTTGCCACGATCACTTGATATCCCTACATACTGAATTCTATCCCCCTTTTTTCTTTTCTTTTTATTTAATGTTTTTCTTCTTCTTTCTCCTTGTGCATTTTTCTCTAATTGCTCTAATATCATACATTTTGGTTTGTAACTGTCTTATTATTATTAGATAATTCCATATATCAGGGAAGAACCGTTTGCTGATGTTGTAATAACTCGTGGTTCAACCCTTTTGCTTATACTTTTGTATTTATATTGTGATAATATTATGTTATAAATGTGTAAAAAAGAGCAATAAAATATGTTTAGATCAACAAGTGTTATAAAAAAATTCAGTTTACGGCCTGCTGATTAAGTACGGAAAATGCCGAACTTTCACGAACTAGTGAGGTATTTTAGAACTTTTTTAATGAATGTTCACTGATTGATCGAGTGTATTTTGCGGAAGAAAAAAATATGACAAAAACTTGAACTGTATATATCAAAATATTACACAAACATTATACAATAAAAAACATTAAAATGTTGAAGCCTTTATTTAAACAAAGGTTAACTGAACACTTTGTAATTCAAGTACTTCCGGGTTTATAAACTTAATTCGTTATTCTGTACTCAAAGACACTTGGGTTGTGGAGCTCAAAAACGCATTTATATTCCATATCAAAATGTATATTTATCAATCCCAGCACATGTACATATCATATAAATAATAACTAAATGTAAGCCGTTTTTAAAAAAAAATCATATTTCAACGTGTATTATTATAGACGTTCAAATATGATCGTTTTTTAAAACGGCTTATATTTAGCTTTTTCGATATATACAATAAGTACATGTGCTGGGATTGAGCTCCACGCCCCGAGTGTCTGTGACTTTACTTTTTCGATTTAAAACATCAACTGGTCTATCTGATTAAATCCGAGCTCTCAAAATAAAATAAATCAAGCGGCTCCTTGTTTATCACCTGAACTACGCCAATCTACCTGACTTAAATAGCACAATACAACCAGGGATTTTTACCTCAGGATGTAATTTCGTCAAGGGGTTATGAATATAACTGATGGGGGTTTGGCATTTTACTAGTTTTAAGGCCGGGGCCATGAGTGAAATATTTGCTTACCTTTTACTGAAAACGTAATGTAAAGAAATATTTTTGTCATTATACTAGTAGTCAAATATAGTGCGGTGGGGTATGATGGTCATGACACCAACCCCATCCAACGTCTGTACGCGCGCATGGTAGTTGTTTAGGGCGTTGGCTCTACCTAACGTAAGCGGGAACCTTGTTTGACGTGATTCCATCTGGATTATCGGTGTATGGATTCGCTGATGACCATACTGCAACCAAACGTTTTTAACCGACTGAAGAAAATAGTGAAATTTCTGCAATCGCTGAATTAGAAAATGGTGCGATTGATATCAACAACTGGATGAACGCTAATAAACTCAAGATGAACTCATCGAAAACAGAATGCATAACATTTGGAAGTGCTCAACAACTCGAAAAGTGTCACCTAAAATCCATTTGTATTAACGGAGATAAGAGCAACTCCGAGGAGTCCATTAGATATTTAGGCGCATTTCTAGACCAAACACTAAATTTCAAGGAACATGTCAAACGAAAGTGCCGTACTGCAATGTTAAACTATCTTAGAATAAAACGTATCCGAAAATACCTCACCAAAGAAGCAGCTGAAATACTAGTTATAGCACTCGTAATGTCACACTTGGATTATTGCAATGTCATTCTTTATGGTGTATCCGATTTTGAATTGAAAAAAATGCAACGTATTCAAAACATGTGCGCTAAGTTAGTTCTGCAACGCAAGAACTTTGACAGTTCAAGGCAAGCATTGTTCGACCTTCACTGGCTGCCCATCAAATCTAGAATCGAATATAAAATTTTGACTTTTGTATACAATTGTTCAATCGGTCATGCTCCAAAATGCCTTTCTGAACTCCTAACCAAACAAGTACCAAATACCCGACTACGTTCAGCTAAAACTTCTGAGAACTGCTACGTTACTCCATTCAATAAAAGAAAAATATTTAGTGACAGAAGTTTCGGAACTATTGGTCCAAAATTGTGGAATCCGCTGCCATTAGAGTTGAAACAATCTAAGAATATTGATGTATTTAAGGGAAATCTTAAAACACATTTTTTCAGAAAGTTTGATCACTAGTTTAAAATCTGAAATGAGTTAAACATGAGTAACGTATAACTGATGACTGACAGTGTGATGAATGTGCAATATAAATGAATGTTTTATTCTTTTTAATCTATTTGTAAGTTACATGTATGTAAATAATCTTATCCCATGCTACATGTATATCAATCAGTTTTATTGGCGTCCGCGCCGAAGCGCGGCGCCCCTTATGAAATGAAATCAGATTTTGTGAAAGGGCGACAGCAACTTCTCGAGCCTTTTAGTCGGTCATGATAAAAGCCGATAATTCCGGTCGGTATGAGGGTGCTTGATTATTAATTAATCATTTAATGGTCTCTGCAATTTTTGTATACATTGCTTGCAATGTATACAGAGTTATAGCTGTATTTCAGATTTAGTACACCTAACCTGTTTTGCTGAACAACATCCACTTTTGGATGAAACCTGGATAAAAGTAGATCCTCATTTTGCAGGATTGTCACATTAAGATCACTTTTTATTAATATACTGTTTGCATAGTGGTCAATAAGCTTTGAAAGTTCAAAACTATGCACTTTCAGTTTAAATAAACATTTTCTAAACATAAAAGCAAAAAATATGAAAATTTCTATTTCATTCATAAAAGCATTGTGTAAACCTACGCTTCAAACTTCGTATCCACGCATGCGCGTGCAAGAATGAATGAATTACGACAGACTCTATTTAAAAATATGTCCAACATCCAAAATTAATATTAAATCAAACAAGTAAACCTTATTTACTTTTAAATATAGACTTGCATACTTTTTCTATTTCAAACTGTTTTAGAAAACGAGCATATACAGATATATATGTCTTATTTAGTGTTATGTAACATTGTAAGCGTCTGCATGAATGGATTAAAGTTTACGTTCTGAAAACGTATTGTCATATAATTGCATATAATAGAACCCTATCAACGTGGTGGCATCGGAGGAGTATGCAATTATTTGTTTCACACCTGCAGTGTGAAGTATTTCTGCCACTTTAGTGAAATATATCGTCCAAAAGCCATTTTCGGGAAGGGGAAGATTCGTACTCAATATTATTCGAACTAAGGATTTGTACTCAATATTATTCGAATTTAGCCTTCGTAATCGGTATTATTCGAACTGACAACAATGGCAGATACGTTTAGACCCCCTGTACATTTAGATGTTGAAAATGGTAACATATCACATAACTTTATCAAATGGAAGCGCCAATGGAAATTTACTTTACCAGTGTTGACTGCCAGTGGAAATGCTGATAAAGATGAAAAGATACAAGTAAATATCCTACACTGTGCTGGACCTAAAGTTATCAATTTACATGGGCAAATGCAGAACATAAACTGAAAGTGAAAAAATTATTTGACAAAATAGAAAGCTATTGCAATCCTAGAAAAAATGAAGTGCTAGAATCACACAGATTTTGGGTAACAAATCCAAATGAATATTCATCATTTGACAGTTTTCTTACAGAGTTTTGAAAGCATGTTGAGTCCAGAAATATATTTTAATGTATGTTATTTACAATCAAATCACTCAGTCAGGCTGAGCCACCCTTAACATTTTTTTCCATAACTCCTTAGACTATTGATATATATAAGGTAAAATTATTAGCCATATATGAGCTTATGATTGCATGGGCAGTTAAATTAAAGCCATTAGTAAAAAAAAGGGTTGACCTGGGATAACCAAAGTGAAGAGTGAAATATGACACTCAACACAGGTACATTCTAGATATTTAGATTGATGTTTATGATCAGATTTAGCACAAATAGTAATTTAATTTCCCCATATACCACAAATATGAATTTATTTAGAGTCCTGGAGATCTTTTTATGATGAAATCTTAACTGAAAAACCAGGTTTAACTGAATAATTATAAAATTCCTTGCCACAATAACTAGAAGGTACATAAAGCCAGTCAAAAAAAATATTTCTATCCATATTCATCATTCCTGGACCTCCATCCATTTGATGAATTTCTCCAACTGGTAAATTTTTCATCTTATTATGTTCTGTTTGTTAATAAAAAAGATTTTTATGTTTATATACAGCTAGAATAGTCTGTAATGGCTAAGATAGACAGATAAGAACAAACTATTTAGTAAACATGAGTTACATCCCTTCAAATGGAGATAAAGATGAAACCCATAAGAAATTACCATGTCTGACAGACAGCAAAATTATAAAATTCTGCAGGCTCAGTTTAATTAGGCCCATTAGGAGGTAGTGGTAATAACTGTGGGTCAAAAATGAAATGATATCATTTTCAAGGGATGTTTCTGATATGATTTACTTTAAATAACGGGTCATTATCAATGAATGTTTCTTTGACCTCTATGCCCATGAGTAATAGATTATTGATATTGCCAGCTAGATAGCTCAGCTGAGTGAGCCAGTACAGCCCACATACATGTATAATATTCTGATTCAGGTTTGATTCCGGTCAAACTGCACATTTTTCTCACCCTGTGATATTTTCACACTGTTACTTTAAGGGTCCAATATATGTTTATGATGGTACATAACTGAATCATAAGTCAATTCACTTTGTTACTTAAGTTTGCCAATGAAAAAGGAAAAATTTCAATATGCTGTGGATTATGTCAATGCATAGAACTATGAGACTGAAAATATTTAAGCTGTAGAGCTGCTGTATGGTATTCCAAGGGTTCTGGGGTTTTTTTGTAGTGCTGAGGTATGGAATTCTGAGTGTCTCTGGTTTGAGTTTTAGTCAGGCTGCATTTCATTTTCTCACTCTTTGTAATTGATAAATATTTTCAGCTCATTATTGGCTGGACTGCATACCGTATAAGTACTTTTTTCTGCGGGAACTTTATTTCTGCTATTTCTGCGGTCTATAAGGACACCGCAGATTTAAAAACCGCAGAAAATTAAGCCTTTCGCTATGTCTACATGTATATCGGAATATGTCAACTACATGTATTGTATAATTACATTACCATGTACCGTTATCAGCTTTTGTAGATGGAAATAATTTTTCTTTATGTATCCGTCATGAATAAAATATTTAAAAAAATTACTTTACTTGTTCTTTTTGTTTAAAAAGATATCATGTTTGTGATTTTCGCTCACCCTAAGCTTGATTTATTTTAAAAATAAAACTATTATTGTTTGACGGGTGCAATAAACACACCCTTTTGTATTTGTACAATATATTGTGTCTAAGCGCGATATTACCATTGTTTATTTTTCACACTTCATATTTATACACATGCAGTATTACAATTTAATTGTTGTCATTGCATGTTGTTGGTTTTTGTTTATTAAATTGTTGTTTATTGCATTCATTGAACGCCGCCTTTCCTTGTTGATCTTGTTTATCATATTTTACATACCGATACATGGTGATCACGATGAACACACATTATAAATCGTCTGCATGTTTACCGGAAGTAATGTACATGTTACATCAACATATCTTGAAATGTTGTCTGTTTGTATCGGTTAATTTTGTAAAAATATCTAAATTAAAACGCAGAAATAAAATACATCAATGCGAGAATGATGACACCGCAGAAATAAGATACGCAGAAATTTAAAACCCCTTATTTTAAACAAAATCGCAGAATTTTAAGCCCGCAGAAATAAGTATTTATACGGTATATTAATGATTAATTTGTATTAATTCAATATTGTTAAATATTTAGTTATTGTCTATATATGTGACTTTATTTTTGATAAGGCATTGTAACAGTACTACTTCTTAATTTGACCTTTTTTGTATTAGGGGGAGAAGCCCTTAATTAATTCCTTACCAGTAAGTTTTATTGTACACGATGGTGATAGCTTGAAAGGATTTAGCTAAAAAAGATACTACATGAATCTTTTTTTTTTCCTATTGGATTGTAAAATATTTATTGATTGTCAAAAAACTATATGGAGTTCTCCTCGGTGACATTAAACAGTCCCAGCTGGCCATACATGCAGGACCTTGCAGACCATGAGACAGGGTGGTCTGTACCAAGACAAATCCGATATCGAGACATGGTGGACAGGACAGACAGTGATGTTCAGATCCCCCACTCAGAAAGGAAGTTACTACACTCAAGGTCCTGGTCTTCAATTACTTCATTTGCTTACTTGGAGAAAAGGTGCCGGAAACAATAGTATGGTATCACAAAAAGCACAGACTGTGATAAAAGTCAAACCAAAAAAGATACTATAAACTGAATTCATAGATTATATAAAAGAAATTTATTAATTCTTTAAGTTTATAGTTTACATAAAAAAGATACTGAGTATTTAATTTTGATATATAGCATATTAACACACATAAAGTGCATTATGCCATATAAATTTCAACTTAGTGCTTAAATACTTTCTGATGCACTCAGTAAGCAAACATGATTTACTAATCTTTGGATTCCCACATTCCTCTCCACCTAGCTCCAATGAGATCCACTTGGTTGACCATAACATGTACCATACCTCATATTGTTTGTTTACAGTTTGGAATGAAAATATGAAAGTTTATTCTAGATATTATAAAGCTTTTATTAAATTTCACAAGGCTTTCAACACACCAACAATGTAATTGTCATTTTATTTTTTTGAAAATGTGTTGGACTGCTGGTCTGATGCATGTAGATGCTGTGTTGGCATATAGCGATTCCCCTCTTTTGTGTGTGTGTGTGCATGCATGCGTGCATGTGTGTGTGTTTTATACATTATATAGTTAACATCTTTTGAAAACATCTTGTCCAATTTCAACCAAACTTGACTGGGTTGTTCCATGAGTAAAGGGCTTCCAAAGTTGTTCAAAGTCTTAAATTAGGTCTAGAGCATAGATATTTTGCAAAAGGTATTGTCTGGTAGACATTCACAAGATTTTCACATTATACCCTGGGGGTCAAATTAGCCCTGCACTAGGGTTCATAGATTTTCCTGATATGTATGTAGTTTAAAATTAAAATCTTCTCCTCTGAATTGACAAAGACTAGAGGTTTAGAGGTTAGATATTTGTCATGAAACATTTGGTAGTTAACCTCTACCAAAATTATTCACGTTACAGCCCAAGGGTCAAAATTAGCCTCACCCCTGGGGTCATATATTAAGGTTTTCCTTATATGTATATAGCCAAAACTTTTTAAAAAATCTTTTTATCAGAAGGTTTAAGGCTTAGAGCTTAGATACTTGGCAAATGATATCATCAGTACGTCCTTTACCAAAGTTGTTCAAATGTTGCCCCTAGTGAAATAGCACCAGGGTGTCATAGGTTTTCCTTAAATGTATAAACATGTATAGAAAAAAAAACATAACAAATATTCTCCTCTGGATTGACAAAGGCTAGATGTTTGATATTTGGCATGAAACCTTTACCTGTGTAGTAAACCTCTATCACTATTGTTCAAATTATAGCCCTGGGGTCAAAATGGCTCTGCCAAGGAGTCTTTTTAGGTTTTCATTATATGGTATGTATAAAGTAAAAAACTTTTTAAAAAATCTTGTCTGAAGGTACAAGGTTTACAAGGCACCATGGTGTCTTAGGATTTCCTTAAATGTATATACATGTATGGAAAAAAACTTAAACAGTATTCTCCTCTGAATTGACAAAGACTAGAGGTAAGATATTTGGCATGAAACATTGTGTAGTCAACCTCTACCAAGATTGTTTTAATTTTAGCCCTGGGATAAAATTTGCCTTGTGGGAGGGTTGGGGGGTCATTAATTTTCGTAATGTACTTGTAGTAAAATTTAAGAATGTACAAGGCTAAAGCTTAGGGCTTTGATGCCTAAATTTTGTCAAGTACAAATGCTTTTATTTTGAATCAATAATTGCACTATGGAGTGCATTTTTTTCCAGTGAAGGCGTTTTGCATGTAAACAAAAATGTTCACCTAACTTTTAAGTCTTGCTCATGCTGAATGATTCAATACCACATTTTTGTAGACTACAAACCCGCATGTTGGTCTTGTTTTTAAAGTAATAGATAAAAGCACTGAAGACTCTATTTTACTATTTCAGCATTGTATACTGCAGATAAAATCAAAGCACAGAAGGCGCTGAATTTGTTTGGGTCTCAGAATGTAAGAAAGGTACAGGTTGTGAGATTATATGTATAGTGCCACCAATGCTTTCCAGCGTTTTAATTGTAGTAAATTGGACGAATTGCAACACTGATATTCAATCCAATGTTTATTTGACTTAAACAATTTGAAAAAAAAAATGAGTTGCCTTTACTAGGATTTGAACTCCAGACCTCTCGCTTCCTAAGCGAGCGCGAAAACCCTTCAGCCACGGTGAATTTATATGTGAACGGCCTGAAGAAAACCATATTATTCTAAATTAGGGCTTGTAATGACTAACACAGATGTAAATAATCCTGGAGCTTACTATAAGCATGTTTATTTATAAAGAATCAAAGGGCTGCAAGTTCTGTGGTATTTTCTGATCTTTGCAATCTAAATCATACTGTATATCTGTATGTATTTTCCTGTATAAGTTTATTGTATTATAATTCATTTTGCAAGGCACCAGAGTTTTATACATACGAATTCTGCATAACTAGACTTGCATCAAAATATCATTTATGTTCATTTCTTACGACAGCTACACTTTATCCTTGCATATCATGGCTACTTCCTTAACAAAGACACTTAAAAAAGAATTAAAAAAAAAAAGTTTCCTCGACTGGGATTTGAACTCCAGACCTCTCACTCAGTAAGCGAGCGCGGAGAAGTTATACAAACAATGTCTTAATAACATCAAGTCATTCTAAATTTAGAACTTCCATTGCATTTCTGGTTTTGTACTCCTTATTAACTTCGAGGTATTTTGTTCAGGGTAAACCTGTTGTTTAAAATAATATAGCGAAAATCTTCTCGCCCAAACAGTCTGACATGTAGCACTACTCGGTTTGTGTAGTATTCGGTAATCTACATCGCTAAAAATAGTATTTTCATTGATAAAATCATATTCATCCCCGTAATTTGTGATTGTGCATTTATTGACGATTCTATAAGCCAACGCTATTTTTAAACTTTGAATGCGTTGTAATTTGTTGGATACTTATAACAAAATAAAAACATTTCTTTCTTTTAAATCGCTAGTTTTAAGCTGTTTTGAGAACTACTTGTTGTTAGGTTTGTCGTAAACTTCTGTGTCAGAGATTGAATGTCCGCTTTTTATTTACTTATTTTCGATCAGAAAATACAATAAAACAATATTAGAAATCTTCGACCATTCGGGAATTATTTTGCTTGAAAATTAATGTGCCTGCCTTTGACCATCTTTACGAAGTGATCTCCCCTGAATTTTTCAGCGTTAGTGTACATATAAAGGGAAGAACCCGCTTCAAAAAAGTGGACTACTTTCGGCATTTGCAATTAACAGCATTAGACTCTGAAATTTCGCTACCAGTATTTGTTTGGTCTGACGACCCAAACAAATAAAAACGGTCTTTGCAAACTGGTTTCTGTATTGCTCTTCAGTTTCGCAAACCATATAGTCATGCCTGGGAAAACACAGCACTAGTCTGTAGGAACAACACCTCTTTCTTGTCCTATTAATAACTTGAGAAGAAATAAGCCTAGATTTGTGTTCGAAATTGACTGTAACCAGAAGATGACTTCTATTGAGTTCAGTAGATTAAAATCACATGGTCTTGATGTCAAGCAATGTATACCTCAGTGCTTGCAGTGCTTTGATTTAAAAATATGTTAATTGGCATTGTATGTAAAAGCTTTTATTTCATTTGATGTTGATCCACATATTCTTACGCATTCACAATTTTATTCTTATTATTTATATGCACTGTACAACGCCGTTGAATATTGTTAAATAGAAACAGGCGTTTAATTAAATAAAAAGTTTCAAGTTTCATGAAATAAACGCCCCAAGTAGTTGTTATATCATGTCTTTCGATCTACTCTCCTCCACTTGAATAACGTGATGTGAATAACGTGACGTACTTTATATAATTATTTTTCAGCTATTTGTTAAGCATAGCAAACTTTACTTAAAACGAAAACATGCTAAGACATTCATCTCTAAACCAATAAACCATTCTAAACAATCCAGATCGTGTTGCGATTTAAAGCAGTAAATTCTTATTAGATTTTAGTGAATATTATAGTCATTATGTGTCTTTATTATTAACTGAGTCAGAAACTGGTGGCAATATCAAATTCCTTTCTTATTACTTCATGCACATATATACAAGTATGACATGACACAAATATTATATCACAAATTTACCGCACAAAGAAGAACAAATCAAATGTACAGGTTACAGGTGTTATATTTAGAAAATTCTTATTTATTATTTTATATAAGAGGCATTTACACGTAGTAAAACATTTTGTGGAATAAGAGATCTTTGTTTGTAAACCTGGTATTTATAATGAGTGATGAAGGTGATAAACAAAGTGTTCGACCGAGAAAACAGAGACATGCTTTCTACAAAGTCTCCACTGGATTATCGGTAAGCTTGTTTGTTAAATTTGAAATTCTTTTAATAAAAATTTATACAAATTATAATAAAAATGATTTTGTAAACATAGGTTCCGTTATAAATCACACATTTTCATTATTTTCGTTTGGTTACTATTTATTTATGTTTTTCACTTTCACTTCTACAACCTTTGTCTCTTATCAATTATACATATGTTTGATATGATGTCTATATTGAATTAAACCATATTAGTGTTGTTTTTTGTATCTGAGTATAATGTTTGATGTCTAATAAGATAATAAATGTTATCAATAAAGCCTGACAGTATGATAGAAATCAGGACAAAGCATAAGTATGTAAAGTTGACTCTCACTATCTCAAACTCTTTTTACTCGAAATTCCAAGTAATTCGACGAATTTTTAAAGTCCCGTCACAATTACAAATTTTCTTAGACTTCGGTTGTGTTGGTAGGAATTTTTTAGTCCCAACAATGGAGTTTAAACTAGGGCCGGGAATCATATTCGAATATTCGAAACACTACCGAATATTCGCACATTGAAAAACGAATACGAATATTCGAAAAAAAAAGAAGTTTTTTTTGTTATTACTTTCGAATTTCAATTAAGATAGTAAATTAAACCATTGACCTTCACTTGACCAGGTGTTCACACGTTTGCACGATTATCGCCAATAAACTGTGAAAACTTTGGGGTCTAGTTGATCAAAAGGGCACCCGTTTCACAGTTTGCCATTTACCTGTTTAACAGAAAATATTGTAATTCTTTCCGATTTTAATTATCTTATTTATTGTTTTCTGTGCAATAATCTTTCCGATGAATCAGTTATTGTCTTAAATTTTGTGAAGACGAAAAAATCGACACGCATTAATCGGTGCTTTATGAAATTATGGTCAGGGTCTATATTCCGTCAAAATATATTTATTCCGTAGAAATTTAACTCCGTGTGATTTATTGCGTTATAGCTAAATTCATCTGAAGAATATTTTAAACCTTATCTAATATTATAAATAAATAAAAAAATATATTAAAGTTAAGTTTCAATATAAATTATGTGTTTTTGGGGCTAAGAGGCTACGGTGATTCATATTACTGTCGAATTACCTCCCGTTAATAAGACAAATGATCAGCAGTCGGATTAACTGAATAAAAGGCAATCAAATTATGAATTGATTTCAAAAGTAAACATTTATGTCGATTTACAATATATAAAATAAAAAACTTTGACGTAGTAATATAGGAATTTTAATCGTCGATTATTCCAAGCATATTAAAGTAGTATAGTACTCGACGCAATCAATTTCGGATACGTATACGTCAAATAGAAATATTGGAACAAATGTTGTAAAAACGAATATTCGAACATCAAATTCCTTATTCGTTCCCAAACTTTAAACATATTTTCCTATCATGAAAACAGTCGACTAATCAATGGTAGGCGACGTCAAGATATATTAGAATCTAAATCTTATCTTGATCATATACGACAAAGAAACAAATTAAAATGTATTATTTATGTGTTTTTTAATCTTTATCATATATGTATATTCCCTAATGAAAGGAGTTTCTAGACTTTTGATTGTCTAACCTAATGAATGTTCTCCTTCAAATGTGTCCAATATACTGTGATATTTCAAAGTGACAAACGGCTATGAACAATTGTTTACTTTTAAAAACACTTAAATTGTTCAATCTTGCCATTTAATTTTTAGGTTGAGAAAGTAATGGAGGAACTTGGTATTTCTGAACCTATACGAGAAACACTTGGTAAACTGCTAAGTCAACTTGCTTCAAATAGCGTTTTATGTAAAACATACGCTGATGTCTCAACTCAAACATCATTCGATGATATGCCAGGAGAAATTGACGCAGTAGAATCGTCAGTTGAACGTGACACGGATGAGACAGACGTTAAAGTACCGTACGAAGATTGTAATGTTATAGATGAAAAGAATATTGACAAGGAAAGTCCTTATGATAACGTCGCATTTAAAACTCCAATGAACACAGACTATGGTAACTATTCACTACAGATCCGGGAGAGGCTTATTACAGAAGAAACTAGACGACAATCTGCAGTTGAAGTTAATACAGGTTGATATCTACTTAGAAAATAATCTGTCCCAACAAATGTGTTTAAATTTCTATCTCAATAAGTTTAAAGTTTTGCCTTATTAAAGTAAAGATTAAAGCCTTTAAAACGTGAAATAGTAATATGTAAAGTTGTTGTATAATTATATATTCAAATTAAAAATCAGCCGGTTACTTTTTACACATCAGTACAATTTAAATTTCAGTTAACCAAATATTTAGGGTGCATTAGTAGCACAACACAAATAGGTATAGAGTTAGGACGCTAGAATGGTTTACCAGTGGAACAACGATTGTGTTCCCACTGTCAAACTATGGAAGAGGATGAAAAGCATGTATTATTATATTGCCCTCTATATGAATTCATTCGTAACGACTTGATTAGAGAAGAACAAATGTTAAACAGTGATTTTAATACCCTCTAAGACATTGATAAAGTAGGATATATTCTCTCTAATGCAGATATTGTGTTTTTTTACTGTCAAAACCTCTTTGTTTAACATACTGCACCAAATTGTATAAACGTTGGTTAAATTTAACCACTGGGTTAATTAAAACAAAGTTCATACAGTTGGGTGCTAAATAGAAAAAAAACAGACATTTATTTTATATAACTATGTGTTTTTATAGATGTACTTTTAAGAAAAGAGCTTTGCTTATCTTCTAAACCTGATTGGATTAAATGTGACTATAATAGTTTTTCCTTTATTGAATATCTAAGGTACCTTGTAACACAAATATTTTACTTTACTTCAGAAGATTACTTTTTAACACAGATTCCCAACTTGGGTTCAAATTAGCAAGAGTATTCAGCTTCATGGTCTCTTATAAATATGCGCATCCATAGTGTATTTTATATGTATTTTAATTGGATACATTGATAAGAACCTAATAATCAAATACAATATGAATTCAAATTTCTGCACTGTATCTTTGAGATGTACAAACTTGGTAAATCGACATAAATGTGTTTTCAGGAAAATATGATGAACGCGAATGTCTAGCAAATGCCATACAGTTTCACATTGAAGATCTGATTGACGGAGTTATTTTCCGAGACAGCGAACTGCCTGACTGTCTTTTAGCTGATGGTTGTCTCACAGAGGACGAATGTTCATCGGTTAGAAGAATTCGAGATAGAAAAGATCAGATCAGAATTCTTGTAAGCTTAATTAACGGGAGAGATGTGTATGTGCTAAGAGGATTTCTGAAACGCATAAAGGGACACAATCAACATGTTGCTGTTAAAATACAAGAGAAGTTTGAAGATAATAAGCGCAAAGGTTTAGGACAAAAACTATGTTTCCTGTGCCAGCTCAAAAATAACTTCAATGTAAAACATATAGCAGATTCTCTGTGGGCAATACAAGTAATTGATAAAGGCGTTTATAATACAATTATCTTTTCTGATTTACCGACAGGAGCACAAGAAACATTATGGTGTAAAGTATTTCACTCTCTGAACTATTTGGACCATCAACAAGCTGAGTTAGCCCATCAAACGATTATGAAAGCATTGACGAGGCAAAACCTGTTTACATATCTAGCTGACGGAATAAATGATATGTTGATGAAGAATCATGGAAGGTTAAGTTGTTCTTGTGAACAAAATTCATTATTACGGAGGAGACATAATTTCTTAGCTGAATCAACATCTGACGAATCATTTCTTCCCCGGTCAAGTTCGGACGGAACACCAAATGATATAGCAAGTACTTATAGCACAGATGATAGAACTATTCCTAAAACTGTATATAGGAAACCGGATAATGTGACAGAAGAACGTCCGGTATATATATGTTTTAAGATAGTAAAGAAAGTTTATTGCTATAACGGATACACCCATTTATTTAAATAATATCTGAAGACTTGTTACCATGCAGTTAATAAAAACTTTAAATTTTCGTTTTGGTCAAATTTCATTGATGAAAGTAAAAAATAAAACGTATAATAATAATAACACATAAAAATCTATTATGAACCAGATGCTAACGTTGTTGAGAGACCGCTGACAACTAGAATTTACCATACGAATAGCCGTGAAATTCAAATACATGTACATATTTGTGACACGCTTCAAAAGATTTTCATTATTCTATTCATGTCTGTAAAATCGTATTAGGTTGAGATTTTTTTAAAATATGTCTGATCTTTGATGTAATAAACAGCGCATTTAGACAAATGCCGTCTTTTCACATATGTAACCTTTCATTTTCATGTTTATTTTATTTCAGCTATTTCCTACAAGTCTTCTTCAAAGTGCCAACAAGCAACATGATGTTGGGGACAGTATACCCGAATCTGTAACAGATGAAAGTTTATTGGAATTTAACTCTCAAACATTTCCTAAAACAAGAAATTTGACTGATTTTTCACCTCAAAGCAATTAACCACCAAATACTGTAGATGATTATATGACAACTGCACATAAATAATGTTGCTGTAAAGGGTGTGGCTCGAACTTAATATAGTTTGATAGTTTGTTGGTATTTTTATGTATAAACTTTCAATATACGATGACAAAAGAAAGCTATGAGAGCGTAAATTGAGTGACATCCGGGTGTAAATTCTATTACGTAAGTGGTTTGAACAAAACAAGACTAAGTGCTAAACATAGCATAGTTATAATAAACATATTCTAAAGTGGATAAAGCTATATGTCTGTTGCAATCTCTTTTTAATTTTGCAAAAAGAAAAAAATACCGTTTAACAAACTTTTTAAAGATCGTTACAAAGAACTGTAGAAAGCAAAATATTCATTATTTAAGAGATACTGAAAACGAGTTTGAATTAAGTAGATTTGTCAATATAAGCTGATAAGGGAAAGAAAATGGATTTATACTACGTCGACTATCCTGTTGTTTTAATATATCATGTTGTAATGTTTTAAAACAGAAAAAAAATCAATTAGATTATTCAAACAAAAAGCGTAATACACACTTTCAACCCATCTACAAATAGCTTTAAACACACCTTAAACATATCTACAAATAGCTGAGATGACCTTTCAACCCATCTACAAATAGCTTTAATGACCTATCAATCTATCTACAAATCGCTTGAACGATCTTTTGTCACATCTACAAATAGTCATGATGAAGAAGGGCTTAGTGCCGCGGCTGTCATTTATACCTGAAAAATAAAGAGATATCAGTAAGGAAAATGGGAAGGGCGGGTGGGATGTTTTTGTTTGTTCAGGGCAGTTTCAGAGCCTCAGGGCCTGGATCAAAAAGGAATTGCAGAAGCATGCTGAGAACATTAGTGTAAGCTACGCCAGTCCAAGCTTTAACCAATCTTACATAGGAACTCATTAGAAACAATACGTAGCACTTAGTAAACGTTAACGTTAAAGTTAATAATGTATAGTGTATTTAAATCATACCTAAAATTTTATTCTTTTCATACATTCGTTAAAGAGGTTATGTTTAAGAAAACAAAATCGAATATTTTCTAAGTTTATGAAGTTGAATGTGTGAAAACGTAAAATATCCCCTTCTAGTTCTGTAATATAATATTGCGGAATATCACGTAGGTACATTATCATAAAAATCCCCCACTAAAAATGTTTATGTAGTAATTTTAATTATATGGATAACTACCATACATTATAAACGTGCGATATATGATTTCAGATATAATTTTAGATATGATTTAAGTTATGATTTCTATATTATTTGGTAAAGTCAAGCATGAATCACGACGTTATTTTGAAATAGCGACCAGGAAGAACGCTGTGTGTATTATATGTCGTTCTTTCAAATGATCACAGAGATATTCTAAAGTTATTAATCTTTTCTTTACCGATATATTTAGGTAGACGTTGGGTTGTAAACTTTATGATACATGTTCAACAAACAAAACTGTGTCTGGTATTTTAAAGAAATATGTATAAGATATGCACGCAAATAATATATCTTATTCTGAAATGTTTTCAAAGTGATCGGATGATACTAATATCAAATTAAGAAGTGTTAAATAAATGTGTAAATTATATCAACACGTTCATAAAAAATAATAATTATGAAATTTAAGAGGCTTCAATAAATGTGTAATTTTTTTATAATTTGTCAACACGTGTATACTTTGTAATTGTTAAAATAATGAATAAAAAGAATATTCGACCGAAGTCGGAAGGTTTGATCAAGCACATTTCACAACCGTTGAATGTCAAACATGGCCTTCATATAAGTAAAGCATCAGTCGAGGAAACTTCTGTACGTATAGGACATCAAGCAGCTTCACCGCCAGCCCCGTGCCCTGGTAACAAGGATGATGTAGACCAAATTACGGTATTCATTTAAGTAACTTTTAACATAAAACTAATTAAGTCTAAAGATACCTTTCAACTCGTTCAATAAATTCAGTATTACAATTTACACTCATTTAATATCCTTTATTTCTTTTACAGTTTCAGGAGCATGTCATATCACGAGTGCTCAGAGAGGAGATAATCCCGGCTCTACGTTTTGAGATAAGTGATATTGTAGAAGAAAAGATTAAAAATGTTCACAATGAACACGTTACAACTACAGAACATTATCACTGTAAATCATGCACGTGCGATGAACTGACACAACCGCAGATTCCCGCCCAGAAGTTAGAGGATAGTCCGAAACCATGTGCATCCATATTTCTCGAACAAAGTCACATACTCAACGACGCACGTAAAGAAAATATATCAACAGTAACAGGTATTGAGTTAACAGGAGAAAAAAGGGAACAATTTAAGAAGAAATGTTTTAGTAATCCCATATATAATCATAAAGGTCAAATATTACTGATACACACAGAACATGGGACGAAGCTTGTGAAATATGGTTCAACAGAACCTAATTTGAAAGATGACGCACTGAACTGTCAAGGTACGTTATACATATTCATAATGTATAATATTGAATATACTACATTGAGTACTACATCCATGTCTTTATAACAATTTGTAATTCTAGATACTATTTTGCATATACAAAAGCGGTTTACTTTTTAAAAAATTCTCCATCAATGTAGAATATACTTTTACAAAAAGACAAATAAACAAACAAACAGACGAACGGACGAGCAAACGAACAACAAACAAACTTATGATAAAATATAAGATCATGGTAGAAAATTTTATATCCTAATACCCTATGTTTTAAAATTCTTTATAAGCATCTACAATAAGAACGACTTTTTATTAGATACCTACAAAGTTGTAGTTGTGCAAATATGTTTCAATATTTTCAGGTAAACCCTTAACTGAATCGGATGAAAGAGAATGTCTAGCAAATGCTTTACAGTGTCACATTCACGAGCTTGTAGATAGTATTGTGTTTAAGGACAGTGAGCTACCTGACGCCCTTCTTGTAGATAATTGTCTCACTGAAGACGAGTGTGCAAATGTAAGAAAAATATCTGACCGTAAGGATCAGATTCGTGTCCTTTTATGTCTTATAAAAGGCAGAGATTTTCATATTCTGAAGAAATTTGTGAATCATGTTAGGTCTCACAATGAGCAGGTTGCTAATAGTATTGAAATAAAGTTTGAACAGAATAAGAGAGAAGGAAAAAGATGTACAAAATGTGCACTCTGTCAACTCACATCTCATGTTAATCTGAAGTATATAGTTGATGACTTATGGAAGTCTGGTCTGATAAATGACGGATTGTTCAGCATGATCGTACAGACGGACAAACCGGCTGGTGCCCAGACTGATCTTTGGAACGAAGTGATCGATTCTTTCAACACATTCAGCGTACAAAGTCCAGCCGATGTATCTCATACTCTGATAAACGCACTGACAAAGAAACAACATTACAGCCAGATAGCAAAAGGTGTTAGGTGGATGATTTGTACACATAAAAAACTAGTGTGTGGTTGTAAACTACGCGACAAATATATTCCAGAGAGATTATTTAGTTCAATAGTATCCTCTTTTTCTCCTCAGTCTTCAGAAACAGATATTTTAATCGGTCTGAACGACGACGCATGTTCCTCCATCCATTCAACGGAGTCTGACAACCCTCAAAACGAAATTAAAAAGGATGGACAGGTTTGTTAGTATTAATAAGAAGAAAATCACAAACAATTATTGTCTGTTTATTAATCTTTTTACTATTATTATAATCATTTTAGCATTTATTTCTTTTTATAGATGATAATGAACTGAAAAGTTATTTAGATCAGTTTCGTCACGTTGTTTCTATAAGTTTTTTTGTACTTATTTTCTTCATATTATTATTCTGTCTTTAATAACGAGAAATTGTTGATTTTTTTAATGAGAAACGAAACACAGTGCTTGATCCCTCTTATATTGTATCTAACATTTTTTGTTTTAAAATCAGGTACCTTTTGGATTGTTACCAAGGAGACAAATTTATCGATGAAAACATTGTTCATGTCAGTACATGTACAACCAACAATTCTGGACAAGAAGTTTCTTTAGATGCTGGTATAACTGGCTCCGGTGACAAAAAGCAATCGCCGCCAGACATCAGTATTTCTACGAAAGGTCATTCCGTGTTGACACAATCATTTTCTGGATCAATAGCTACAACCACTGAAACAACGTCCGCTCATTGCCAACCGAGGAGACCATCTGTAACAAGACAACACGCTGTTTTGACCGACGACTGGGAAATATCACATGTCTGATATAATGTTTTGTATGATATAAAATTGCATTGATTGTTATGATTTGTAGAATGACTGTCAAATCATTGATATGAATATATTTCATAGTTTATACTATCTATATAAACATAAAATATTTTTCTAAGGTTTCATAAGAGTTTTCAGTTTTCAGCAACATAGTATATATGAACAGATGTAATTGACATTTAATTATTCATTTACTCAACATAACAGATATTTTATAAAAGAGAACAGAAGCCCAGATGTGTGTATAATCAACAAAAAACGGCCGATAAAATAGCCGATATACACCTCTCCGGCCGATGTTATTTCGATTCTAACACGATAAAATAAGGAAAATCACTAATGTTATTTTTCAAGCGGAAATAACTTCCGGTGCTGATTTTCGTATAACGCTGCTCGATTTTCGCACCCTACTGTTGCGAAGATATAGAAATTATTAAACAAAAGAAATAATAACAGCGCATATACAAGTAGTCCATAACCGGTGTTTATTGGCAGTTTAACACCAGTTTTTTCCTTCTTTGTCTATAGTGACAAAATCACGTGAGGGTTAGAATCAAAGATATTAATTTAATAGTAAAATGTTTTGAAAGAATATTCTGTAAAACATTTATTAACAGCAGCTGCAACAACAAACTTTACAAAGTAATTAATATTCTACTGAACCAATGAAAGATTAATTATTGAAATTCTGTCTACATTTGTTTTTACTGTTTAAATGTATGTGTCGATTTTCAAGTGTTTTAAATCTTGCCATATATACATGTATTTACCAACATTAATAAAACTAGATTGTAAGTTCAGCCTTCTGATGATTTAAGTGATAGGTGACGAAATGGAACGTTGACCTGGGTATTTCTCTGCACCACGGACTTTCTGCAAGAAAGGTAGTGCTAGGAAAACTTTATATTCAAACAAATTTGTCCATATACAGGGTGTTTCATAATATGTGATACACTTTCAAATAATTGTTCCTTTACTGATTTTATAGCTACAAACAAATTGCTTATACCAAAATAAATAGAGGATATTTGTTTAGTTCAGTGTAAGATCGGAATATATTTCACCGAGTGAGCACCAAAAGGTATATTTCACGAGTGGCACAGCCACGAGTGAAATATGAACTTTTGGTGTTCACAAGGTGGAATATATTTTGATCTTACACTAAACTAAACAAATTTTCTTTTTATTATATGCAAAGAAACGTTTTAAAAAGACATTAAACCTAATACTGAATGAAAAGCGCGCCAAATAATAATACAACGTGACGTCATTTACGACGTCATGTCATTAAGTTGGTACCCAGTTCTGTGCACGCTGGTATTTTAGTGAAACAACGTAAGGGGCTTAAATTCAAAACAGTGAAATTATCAAAGTGGTAATTTCACTGTTTCAAACAGTGAAATTACCAGTTTTTATATCACTGATATATTTCTATAAACCACCGAAAAGCATGTAATAAACTAGGCACTTCGCCATTTTGAATGCGACGTTAAATACTGGAAAACGTTAACTTCATAACGTCATGTATGACGTCATTATTATCTGTTATTTTCAAGATGGCGTTGTCCACGGAAAAGTGTCAAGATATCGCAAAATTGTAATATGAACATCATTCTATCATATCTGTAGGAAAATGTACCCTGCCAATAGAAGGGTGACCAGGCTACAAGTAAGCAGAGTAGTTAAAAGATTTGAGCAGTACGGAAGTGTACTTGACCAGAGACACCGAAACCAGGGCCATTCTTTTTCCAAGACCAAGACTGAAATACCGAGACAATCAACAGTGACCGCTATTTGTCTCTTCTAAAATACAACTTTCTGCCTGCACTCCGTCGGAAAGGGGTTGATATGACACAAACATGGTTTCAACAATATTGTGTCGCTCCACACTTGGCCCAGAGAGTTCTTGAATGACTTAAAAGAACATTTGACAAACGATTTATCTCTCTGAAGACGGAATGCACTTGGTCGCCCCATTCTCCGGATCTCAGTCCTTTAGATTTTTTTCTTTAGGGCTATCTAAAGGACAAAGTCTACAACGTGCAGCCAAAGACAACAGATCAGCTTAAACAGTCCATAAGATGTGAAATAAGAAAGATTACTGGTGACATGTGCAATAATGTGATGGAAAACTTCATGAAACGTGTGGAGATGGTGCGACGCCATAATGGACGTCATTTTGAGTACATGCTATAAATGGACGTAGCTTTAAATATTATTGGTAGGTTAAATAAGGAAAAAATGGACAGCATTTCCCTTTAATATGGTACATTTTTCATTATTACTGACATTCTTACATAAACGAAACATTTGATTAAAAGTGTATCACATATTATGAAACACCCTGTAGATCACTAGCATATATACAGAAACCTAGAATCAATAGTGATAATAAAATTCATAAAGAGTACTGACAGATCTTAGTAATTCGCATATAATCGGTAGATCTTGGTAAGTCCGTGCTTACCGACTGCGCTTGGTAATCCGGTCATTACCGACTGCGCTTGGTAATTCGGTCCTCACCGACTGCGCTTGGTAATTCGGTCCTCACCGACTGCGCTTGGTAATCCGGTCATTACCAACAGAGCTTGGTTATTCGGTCCTCACCGACTGCGCTTGGTAATCCGGTCCTCATCGACTGCGCTTGGTAATCAGGTCATTACCAACAGAGCTTGGTAATCCGGTCCTCACCGACTGCGCTTGGTAATACGGTCATTACCAACAGAGCTTGGTAATTCGTTGCTCACCGACTGCGCTTGGTAATTTATTACAGTTACAGAGAGGGTTAGGGCCTTATCATAATAAATCTAAAATATGCACATTGTGTATATCCAAATGTTCTTTAAGTGTATTATATGGTAATTTTGATCACGAATACATGCTGGTTTACCTATACATCACCTTTTTTATTTCAAAGTTGTTGGAGCTTGATATTTTGTCATGTAAATGAATACAAAGTAGCGAATAACAAATGAGAATTTGTAATAGGAAGTGTACAAAAATTTAACGTTAATTCTTATTTGTTTGAATTTAATTTAGAAATAGTGACAATACATATTTAATTTTACTGTTAAGATATATGTGTCCATTTTCAAGTGTTTTAAATCTTGCCATATATACATGTATTTACCAACATTAATAAAACTAGATTGTAAGCTCAGCCTTCTAATGATTTTAGTGATAGGTGACGAAATGGAACGTTGACCTGGGTATTTCTCTGCACCACGGACTTTCTGTACGAAAGGTAGTGCTAGGAAAACTTTAGATAGGAAAATTTTAGATTCAAACAAACGTGTCGATATAAATCCATCTTATTCCAACATGATTGGTAAATTTATGAAATAGTACTTGAAGATCTTGGTAATTCGGTCCTGATCGACAGAGCTTGGTAATTCGGTCCCCACCAAAAGAGCTTGGTAATTCGGTCCCCACCAACAGAGCTTGGTAATTCGGTCCCCACCGACAGAGCTTGGTAATTCGGTCCCCACCGACAGAGCTTGGTAATTCGGTCCCCACCGACAGAGCTTGGTAATTCGGTCCCCACCGACAGAGCTTGGTAATTCGGTCCCCACCGACAGAGCTTGGTAATTCGGTCCCCACCAACAGAGCTTGGTAATTCGGTCCCCACCGACAGAGCTTGGTAATTCGGTCCCCACCAACAGGGCTTTGTAATTCGGTCCCCACCAACAGAGCTTGGTAATTCGGTCCTAACCGACAGCACTTTGAATTTTCGCATGGTAATTCATAACTTAATGACGGAGTTCAAAAGTCGGCTATGTAGGCGTTATAATTTTAAATCTAAAATTCTAAGTCCAAATGTTCTTTCAGTCTATTATTTTCTTATATACATGCTGGTTTATCTAGATTTATTACATGTTATGCAGTAGATTACTGAATTATAACGGTTAATTATATTCTGATAATTTCACAGAAATGATTACCAAATATAATTTCACAGTAGCCGAACTATATTTGGCGTAAAAATAAAATATTTATCATTAATGAATGTTTTTTTTTCAGCGGAAATGTAGTCAATCATAATAAAAAATGTACGTGATAACTGTAGTTTGTAAATATTTACTAACGTTGTGCTGAAAAACATCTTAAATCTAAAAATAATCATGGAATTATATTTTGCTTCAACATTGTGACGTCATTATTTGATGACGTCATGAAGATAAGAGCATGACGTTACGCGGCAAAAATCAGTAAAATGGTGTAAAAATCGTTAAAAAATCATGAAATAAACAGAAAATTTGTTTGTTTTACATGTAAAATCAAATAATATTTCACTCGTGAACCCCAGCTATTATATTTTCACTCGTGGCTACGCCACTCGTGGAAAATATTGCATCTGGTGTTCACTCGGTGAAATATTTTTCGATCTTACACTGAAACAAACAAATATCCTCTATATCATCTTTATATTTCAAAGCTACTGGAGCTTGATATTCTGTCTTGTCAATAAATAAAAAATAGCAAATAAGAATTTGTAATAGGAGAGTACTGCATACATAAATTTAACGTTAATTCTTATTTGTTTGATATGTTTTATTTTGAAGCTCCTATGCTAAAACTAGTTTTGCCACTCCTGCGATAATTGAACTGAATGATTCATGTCACGAAACGAAACCGGCAAAAATTACAACTGTGTATTGAACAAGTTTTGATTTTATTTAATCGTACAGTCATGCCGGTGTTATATTACCGAGATAATTGCCATACCCGTTAAGTCTATTGATCTGTATATACATGTCCAGTACTGTATATATTGATTTAACTATGTATTGATATTGAACATGTCTATACTTCGTATTGAACTTGACGGATTTTGAGATTTAGCCAATGTGTACATGCTTAAAATATTTAGCAAACTGCGCACTTTACCCGATATTATTTCATGACATTTCAACACACGATTTTTGTAAAAACTGCAACGTTCGGACATGTGAAAATTTGATGTATTGAAGAACCCATACGTATTTTAGGTTAAATTAAATCATGTGCCATGGCTAGATAGAACTAATTACATTGTATAAGGAATAATAGTGAGAATTTTAAGGTATGTACACGTTTCCTAGTTTTTGATTAATTGTATAAAATATCAAAAGTACTACACTAACACTGTTTGCAAATATCAACAAGTTTATATGTGTACTAAGTCATCTTAAATATAATGGACTTTTTTTAACTTAGTACTTCTGCACTCGGTTCAATCTGTCACGGACTGTAACTCCTAACGAAATGTTTTAAGTCGTCTGCTTTTGCAACAAATCAGGTTTTTAATCAGATAGAAAAATATTATGTAACAAAATTGATTTCATTCCAGACTATTACAAGATGAAAGGATTAAAAAGGCGCAGTTCGTCTGGTCTAAATAGTAACTCATACAGGGTACCAACAAAACAACGGGGTGTTGACGACTCGGATTCAGACGACACTTTATCAGTCGCCTCCGAGGATTCTGTTAAAAAACATCCTGTTAGGCGTATGGTGACAAGAAAAAGTAGCTATGGACATGAAAAACCCTCCATGCCAAGTAAAGAAAGCACAATGGGTGGAGTAGTTACGGCGTTTCTTGGACTTAGATCTAGAACAATAGTTAGAGAAACGATAGAAGAAGAAGATGAACGACCACCACCTCCACGAAAAATGTTAAGTGCAAAAAGAAGACTCGCCAAGAAAAGTTCATCAACAGGTGATATTTATCCGTCTGCTGCAGTGTCTTTAAGGAGAAAGTTTTCCGAGTCAAGGGCGGCA
Source organism: Ruditapes philippinarum (assembly GCF_026571515.1). Lineage (NCBI taxonomy): Eukaryota > Metazoa > Mollusca > Bivalvia > Venerida > Veneridae > Ruditapes > Ruditapes philippinarum. Next base: position 283,822 of record NW_026856980.1, on the reverse strand, counting down.
ACTGCTCTTTATTAACGACAGCCTAATTCAGAATTCTCTATGTCACATCTACTTGATTTTAGTCCTTGTCGAAACAATCATATGATCAAAAATATAACCAAAAGGGAATTCCTATGTGCCACATCAAATTGAAATGGAAAATTGAAATTGAATACCGCTCAAGCCGGTGCTAGCTAAAAATGGAAAATTGAAATTGAATACCGCACAAGCCGGTGCTAGCTAGGGGCGTGAGGGATGTTGCATTTTTCTATTATCCCTGATGTACACTCAATCAAACCAAGTCTGCAATTTTCATTCCGGGGGATCACACTTCATCCAGATTTTTAAATATTAGCAGAATTGCTGCAAGCGTCACATAATAACAATTGTTTTCTTGCAGAAAAATTAGTTAATGTATAAGAGTAGTTGCAAAGAAGGATTTTAAATCCCTGTAGCAGTTCGCAAGATATTTCATATATGTACATGGTACTCCTTTCAATGATCATTGAAATCATACCCAATATAATTCATTATTGTAAAATAGAAAAGCCGTTGTAGATATTTTCTCTGTGAATTTAACTAAATATAAACATGGACATACGGGTTCCAGGATGCGTTTATTAGATAAAGAAAAGAGATTATAGCTAAATAGATTGTGTGTGGAATATACTTTCAGCCTTGCTGGTTTAGCTTTAACAAGTGACAGTTTTATCTCAATAAAAACTTGAGTGACAAAAACATATTTTAGACAGAATTGTTAACCGTGAATGCGAAATATATATGATACATTTCTATAACCCTCGTACATGTATATAATTTTCAACAAAGGAATTAAAACACTATCAGTGATCATTTTGTATACAACTAAACATGTAAGATTTAATACTTCGTTATCGAAGCATGCATGTGTATTTTTGCTCCTCTTTTTCAGAATTAAATGCCTTATTATATAATAATCGTTTTTAACTTATTTTCTAATTTTTGCTCATGTTATTACTGTGCAAATTGTAACCAGTTCTTCTTATTCATATGAGACAATAGAAGATACTGCTCACATAGACAAGCGCCATACTCTACTATTTTCTATCAATAACCGATTTAAACTGAAATTATTTATTCATTACTCCAAAATTATAGCTTTCAAAATATTAATGCGCATTTCCTTACAACTGTGCTAAGTCATATTATTTTATGCTTTCCAGTGTTTTATTGTAATATATCAGATGATTATATTCTGATAAACCATTAGTGAAATTTATAAAATATAATTTTCACTGTACTGTAGCCGGACTATATCTGAATGCGGATGAAAAGAAAATCATAACTAAATGGAATAACAGGCAGAAATAAATGCCGTCATGCGTAAATTTTGCTTCTTTAGGAAAAGAAAGTCGATGTCATCATACATCATGTTAAAAATGAAACAAAATTAGAGAAATTTAACAGACCTAAATTTCAAAATTGATGATGTGACGTCATGATATGATGACGTCACAAAGGCGAATGCGTGACGTTACGCGGCAAAATCAGTAAAAAATACTTTAAATGACTTAAAAAGCATGAAATAAAAAGAAAATTTATTTGTTTTACATATAAGATTGAAATATATTTCATTCGTGAACACCAGCTATCATATTTTCACTCGTGGCTACGCCACTCGTGAAAATATTGCATCTGGTGTTCACTCAGTGAAATTATATTTCAATCTTACATGCAAAACAAACAAATATCCTCTATGTAATCAAGTATTTCATGTTGATACCATTGATAGTTTTCAAATAGTTCTACTTTAAAAGCAATTTTGACCAAAAACCCTACAAATTGTGCCTGGCCATGAACAAAATCAATGCTTTGTATGATGTCAGAGTAAACAAAATGCCGTACTGGGTGAACAGGTCACGCTCAAGGTCATCTACAAAGTCAAATTTTGATTTCACTTGTAATCCAGAAACATAGATAGCATCTCTGTGTTATCATAAGATAGTGGAAGTTAAATTGCCAATACAAAACTGTAGCTAATGTCTACATTTGAAGGTCATAAATTAAAAAAAAATATATCAATGTTAACTTATTAGAAAGGTTATTTTAAACACAAAACTAGTTTATTAGATCTAAATATTAAAAAAATTACTATCTTGAAAAATTCAAAAGTACACTCGCGTTTGAGCTGTTTAGTTCTATTAATAACCCGACGTTGACTGGAGGATGTTTTAGTCTCAAGGGGCAAACTTTTTTAATTGTTGTAGAATACCACATTGTACTGATACATGCAGAACATAAAAGCCCTGGTAAATATATAGTTTCTATGAAGACGCTTTTAACGTCTGCCGTTCTACAAGCCAATGCAAGAATAGTAATCCCAGGACGTGACTATTTTGATCACAGGGGCGAGATTCGCACGACTTTGGAAAATGTCACCCAAGAAATGCTACATTATAAATAATGACGCTCTATGACATTGCCTTAAAACAGAACAATTTCAAAATTCCAGTATTCAGTCCATGTTCAATAAGTGTCCCAAAGGATAGGGCCAATTTTAAACCTGGTAGATTTAGATCCTGATTTAGAGGTTCACAAGGGGATGCTACATGCCAAATACAAATATATTGAGCTCTTGGTATTGTAGAAAATGTGTTTCTCGGAATACTAGTACTTGACAAGTCAATGTATCAAGTTAACACGGGGTGGGGGGATCATTCTTTACCCCAGGGGCATAATTCATAGAGCTTAAAAGCGAAGGTCCTGTGTATGGGTACACTACACCATGCATATAAAAGATAAATAGAAGATACAATAAAAGAATAAAATTTGTTTATTCGTTAGCTTCAGTTTTGTAACTGTTTTAAGAGTATTCAATCATAAACTGATATACAGATGTCTAACTGGTGTTCCAGGTTTTAGTACCAGGTAACCTGCAATATCAAATTTTAACAATTTGCCAATTTCTAGTTTTTGATAACCCTTTATGAAATGTAAAAACATACACTCACGATACTATGAATATTCTATGTTAGTACCCCTACTGATTTAATAACAGATATTGTAATATACAAGATATATATAAATATTTACATGTACATAACATACAAAAACTATTAGTCTTAATATAAAAGCAGAGCATATCAGATTTTTTTTCTAAAAACAGTCATCAGAGTTTAACATTTTTCAATAAACTTGTACATTTTTGTATTCATGAATTGTACAATTTGAACTTTCTGTCTAAGATTATTGTTTATTCAACAGAACAAATTACTTCCCTTGTAATGCCTAATACAACTGCAATCAACACCAGTCAACACATTTTCTTTTCAATCATTAACAAGTCTAAACAGCTTAAAGATCCTGTAACACATTTTTTTATGGTTATATATCATAAATATGATGCTCAAATTGAGATTTATCAATACTGCAAGTTCCAAAAAGCATTATTTATAAGTTAAGTTCCAAAAAGCATTATTTGTAAGTTATTACCGAATTCAACATTTCATGTAAATAAAGGGAGGTAATTAGAAATTTCTATAAAGTCTTAGTCAAATTTTTCAATAAAAATGAATGCATATATTTTAATGATAACATAAATTGTGGACAAATATTTGCAGTACATATTTTGCATATTATTTAATGCTTGAAAATTGTTTTATAAGCATAATGATATACATATATAAAATTTCACTTAAATGCCGCAACAACCTGAATTACAACATACAGGATCTTTAATTATCAATATGATATATCTCGTATCCATCTAGGAATTCTTTCATCTTCTTTACACTCACAATATTCATGTACCACTGTGTGTTCTTTCATTGTTCACAGTTGAATGGTTAAGACATAATGTTTTCAGGAGTATGATTACATTATAATAGACTAGCATAGTGTATACATCAGGAATTACACTGCGCTCTCATCATTTCCTTAGTCTGTTCTAGAGAAATGGCATATGTGTAAACACGGGAGTCTATCACTACACCTGTAGCTGCATAGTCTGAAAAAATAGAGATAAACATTATGACAGCTTCTTATTTTAGTTACATGAGTGGGTTTTTTTCAATATCTTTGGCGAGTATCTGATAAGAGCTGCAACACTGAAACCGTCTCCTGATCTGTGAGTTAACCCATTCACTGCCATAGGGACGGCTGATGCCGTCCCTGTTATTTTTCTGTGTATTTGCCATATGGACGGCTTTAGCCGTCTCTATAATAAGAGTAATAATAATAAATTAATAATAATAATAATAAAAATAATAATAAATATCATGAAAATTATACCATTGACAGTAATTATTATTATACTCACAGATTTGGAAACATATATAATTATTATAATACTAATAACAAATAATAATAATTATATTAATTAATAATATAGTAATTTTTTAGAAAACCCTCTGGCAAATAGGTGATCAATAAAACAATAACCCTCTGGCAGCGAAAGGGTTAAAACCCCGGAGTTCTACAAATCTATTGAACTCCCCTGGAACTTTCATGTTAAAATATATATGAGCCGAGTCATGAACAACCAACATAATGGGTTTGCGACAAGCATGGATCCAGACCAGCCTGTGTATATGCACAGTCTGATCAGGATCCATGCTGTTCCCTATCAGTTTTTCTACTTTAATGGGGTTTGTAAGCGAACAGCATGGATCCTGATCAGTCTGCGCGGATGCGCAGGCTGGTCTGGATCCATGCTGGTCGCAAACCCATTATGTTGGTTTTGTCATGATGCGGCTCATATATTATACAACAAGATTTATTCGAGTAATTAAAAGGCTTAGCTTACTAGGGAGAGTATCATTTAATAATCTAGGGGTCACTGGTTCACTCCCGGGGCAAGGCAAGGTCACAACTGATCTTGGACATTAAGTGTAATGGCCGTTTGTCTCTCAAACCCGAGTCAGAAATCATGTGGAATTAGTGGTCGATCACAGGTTAGCAAAGTGGAATGTACTGCTTAGTTATAAATGTTAGTCTGATCGTTAAGATATGAGCAAAAATGACTGTGTTGAAATCAGTGTACCGGTAAATACCAAATAAACAAACACATATTTGTATACTTACCATTAAGCTTCTGGAGCAAGTCATCCATTGGAACATTTAATACTTCTATAAATTCTGGAAAACAAAGTAATTTTGGTACTTTTTCTCTTATTTTTAATTGGTCATATCAGCGTCTATATACAAGAATGGCCCTTAATGCATTCAGTGTTCGAAATTAGCAGTAGTCCTATAGCCCCTGACTACTAAATTTCTCCTCGGGCTACCAAGTTTTCACAGTAACAAGCCCGACCAGACTACTGTATTTTCAGAGGCAATATTAACAACTGTTTTGAACAAGTGAATCATGCTAGTGAAATGTCTTTTGGGCTAGTGAATATTCCAGTCTGGTAGCCCAACCAGCCTAGTGGATTCGAATCCTAATTTCTTACACTGTGCATTAGTCAAGCAGTGGAAACATGGTGAAAAATACTGCAAAATAAGTCATTAATTGCATACAAAAAGTAAATTATTACTTGAATATTGAACCTTTTTTACTTTCTTCAGAGTCTTAGTACATTGTTCTCAAGTTTGATTTTCTAGAAATATGTTGGCTCATGTTGTGGCATGCAGCTTTAAGATATCAGAATTAAGACAAAGAAAACTAGAACTATCACTAAATGTGATTAATACCCCCACAAGACTGCTTTGGAAATGAGGATGTTACTAGTAACAGAATACCTTGTAAAAGAATTGAAAAATAGAGTTATGGTTGTGGGCAATTAAAGATAGTTGTGGTTCTTGTATGTTGCATTTCCTTTCAATGTGGTTGGCCATTGATGAAGTTTAATTGAATTACTCTGTAATAAGTCCAGAAAGACAAAGAAAAGGAACAAAGGGCAATAACTCTATAAATACTGAAGATATAGCTATAGTTCTTGTGCACTGCACTTCCTCTTATTGTGCTTGACCATTGAATGAAGTTGTTTTGAATTCCAACCAGTACGTTTTAAGTGATGCTCCGGACAAGGAAAAGTATCAAAGGGCAGTAACTCTGTATTTTGTCAAAATGGAGTTATGGCTCTTGTGCACTGCACTTCCTTTTAATGTCCTTGACAACTGTATGAAGTTGTACTGAATTCCAAACAGTTGTTTTCAAGTTATGCTCTGGACAAGGAAAAGTAACAAAGGGCAATAACTTTGTAATTAGTCAAGATGGAGTTATGGTTCTTGTGCACTGCACTTCCTCTAAATGTGCTTGACCATTGTATGAAGTTATATTGAACTCCAACCATAAGTCTTCAAGTTATAGTCCGGACAAAAAAGCAATGGAAAAATAACAAAGGGCAATAACTCAGTAATTAGTCTAGATGGAGTTATGGTTCTTGTGCTCAGCACTTCCCCTTATTGTGCTTGACCATTGTATGAAGTTGTTTTGAATTCCAACCAGTAGTTTTCAAGTCATGCTCTGGACAAGGAAAAGTAACAAAGGGCAGTAACTCTGTAATAACGCAAGATGGAGTTATGGTTCTTGTGCACTGCACTTCCTCTCAATGTGCTTGACCATTGCACTTCCTCTCAATGTGCTTCACCATTGTATGAAGTAATAATGAATTCCAACAGTTAGTCTTCAAGTTATGGTCCGGACAAAAGAAAGCAATGGAATAGTAACAAAGGGCAATAACTCTCTAATTACTTTAAATAGAACTTCTTTTTTGGTGGTATAATAATAATTGTCTATACGTATAATTCTTACCTCCATCATCTTCATAATGATTTATGAAAAGAAAAAGAAAATCATATATTACATAAACCTGTAATACAATGTCTTCATTTACTCATATCATACAAGTACTGTACACATCAGCTATGTTAAAATCATTCATCAAAGAAAAGTTAAAGATAACATATATAATTCATTTTAATCAAGTACGTTTCATAACATAATAAGTCAAGCATAAAAATGTATTTCTTCAGTAAAACACTTTATGTATGATTTCCTATAAGAGATATTCTGTTGTACATGTACATGCTTTACAACTTAATACTCAATAGTTACAAGACATAACATTACAGTACATTATTTGGAATACATGTATATATAGAAATATATTTTATACCTGGTCTAGCTTTTGGATTCTGATTCTCAGGTAGATCTCCATCTATCTGTATTAATATATAAACATCTTAATATATAACTGAAATATATTTATTTTTGAGTAGATATCCATCTAACTGTATTAATACATAATCATTTTAATTCATAAATTAAAACCCCATACTTTTAGACCGTTTTCAAAGCAGTGTGGGGGAAAAAGGCCAACATAAATAAGATGGCGTTCAATGGCTACGCCATCACAGTGACAGTCATGTATGTTAAAACTTGAAAATATCAAATGATCTTGTAGAAATGTTCATTTTCATAATATAATAAAATGGGGGAAATTTAATTAAATGTTTACATTGTTTTAAGATTACGACTGGTTTGTGCTTGCTTAAAAATCCCCCTACTTTTGGTCCAAATTCCCTGCTTTTTAAAGCCAAATCCCCCTATCTGGGTGGCTGGAAATATGGCATGTATGATCACTGCACAATAAAAAAAAAGTAACTCAAGTACAAAGTTATCATAGCAGGATGTCTTTAAAGTATTGTTTTTAGTAATGATAATATGCAATAAAGAACAGAACACAACAATAATTTTATACAAGCACATAGTTAACCATCTATGATGCAGGGCTCACGCTGTCGGTCGCCATAGTCGCCATTTGCGATTATTTTATAAGATTGGCGATTATTTTTGCATTTTGGCTACAAAATCTGGCGATTATTTTTTACTTCCAACAGTGTTTATATAAGGTGTAAAAATCGATAAAGAATGCAGTAGACCCAATTAACACCAGCGGGGTGGATTTAATTGAGTGTCAACTTTTTATCGGTCACGTGCTGCTTACCATATTGCCCGAGGTGATAAAAATACATGCAAGATGTAAAATTGTATAAGTACTGTAAAATATTGTCCAGCATTATAATAGCCATCAAATATCCGTCAATTAGCCACAAAAAATCGTCTTAAAATTGATAAACTGGATATTGACCAACCCAAAATTTACCGTAAATTGCAGTAATGGCAAATTTTGAAATTTTTTGTTTTAAGCTGCTTGACTAAATCGCCAGTGGAAAACAATGATAAAATATTTAAAAAGTATTAACTTCCAAACAACTATTTGCACAACAACCAAAATTGTGAATATTTCTTCAGAAAACAGGAAAAAATCCGATTGTCACATATTTTCGCGACACCGATAATTTTGATATTTATTTAAAGGTGAAAATAAGCTATGTTCTGTTTAAAAATCTTTACTATCATGGCAGAAAATTTGTATTACATTGGTGATGAGGACATTTTTCAGTAAGTTATTCAGAAAAAAGGCTGCATTCTGTGAATGAGTTTGCAAGTGTTATTTCTATAGGCTAATATGACCTAGATCTACTCCAGTTCTGTGTGAAATGTGGAAATTGACAGGGGTTATAGCTGACAAAATTTGATTGGAACAAACAAAAGAAATTGTATGATAATAGCATTATGTAAATTTATAATGAATCTTTAATATTATTGATATACAGTAATTATACTATATAACATTTTTATTCTGTTCTATTATAACAATTAAAGTTGTGGTATGAGTTTGCAAGTGTTAGTTATCAATATACACAAATGACTATCAGTTTATTTGAGAATCCTTAAGTTTTATATGTTATGTTTATTTAATAAACTGCTTATGTTGTTAATCGCTAAATCGTGAATAGTCCGCTGAACTTTTGGCTATTATTATTTTAAGTTAAAAATATTGGCTATTATTTTATTTGAGCCAGTGTGAGCCCTGATGATGTAAAAATACATGTATTTTGCTATTTTTGTGTACTTCAGTAACTGTTCTTCATTGTATACACAACATTGTATACAATGTGTTTAAGCCAATCAGAATTCAGGAAATTTATTTGCAGTATTATAAAAATTGATATCCATTGTACATTAAGACATAAGCTGTCTGGTTAGCTCAATAAGTAGTGTTGGACTGTGAATCAGGCAACCCTGGTCAAACCCTGGTTCGATTCCAGGATGGTGCAGGTCACTTTTATTGTGATTGATCATGAAATCTTTTCTACAGACATTCCCACTGTACCTCTGCTCTGGCATGTACAGAAGTTATCAGTTCCTTGCTAAAGTGAAGGCAACTAGTACTGGAAAACTGGTTGACAGCCTGCCCTGCAAACTGCAAATAGCTGAACTGTAAATTCAATGTGGCTTCAGTGTTGTTATATTTTTCTGGTCCTTCGGGATCATTGATACCAGCACTATTAAGTGTTGAGAACTGAGTACCGCTCAAGCCAGTGCTAAGGGGCGTGAGGGATGTTGCACTTATTCATAATCCCTCATGTACCGACTCAATCACACCGAGTCTGCAATTTTCATTTAATTTTGTTGTGATAAATGCTTCCAAGGGATCACTTTGTTTCCAGATTTTTTTACTACTGTGATCAGGAGTGAAAACTACAAACACCACTTTAAGACACATGGGAATATATTTTTATCATCATTACTGAACAATTATTGTTTACCTCTACTGTGATAAGTTTAGCAGTTGTGTTTCCAAGTCCTGCATCAAGGCTGGTCACTGAAATAAATATAAACTAGGATATACAATGTACATTTATAATACACATAAATATATATTAAACTTGTTCTTTTTTGTTGAAATGATAAACATATATAGTTCATTGCATAGTGTCCTTTACTAACCTGACTACTATTACTGTACAAACGAAATACAAATGTGAAATGTGCTAAAATATTCCTGTTTAACAAAAGATACATACCTGGTGAAATGTGTTTACTATTTATGTGTAACAAAAAGTACATACCTGGTGAAATGTGTTTAACTATTCCTGTATAACGAGGTACATACCTGGTGAAATGTGTTTAACTATTTCTGTATAACAAGGTACATACTTGGTATAATGTGTTAAACTATTCCTGTATAACAAGGTACATACCTGGTGAAATGTGTTTAACTATTCCTGTATAACAAAAGGTACATACCTGGTGAAATGTGTTTAACTATTCCTGTATAACGAGGTACATACTTGGTGAAATGTGTTTAACTATTCCTGTATAACAAGGTACATACTTGGTGAAATGTGTTTAACTATTCCTGTATAACAAAAGGTACATACCTGGTGAAATGTGTTTAACTATTCCTGTATAACAAGGCACATACCTGGTGAAATGTGTTTAACTATTCCTGTATAACAAAAGGTACATACCTGGTGAAATGTGTTTAACTATTCCTGTATAACAAGGTACATACTTGGTGAAATGTGTTTAACTATTCCTGTATAACAAAAGGCACATACCTGGTGAAATGTGTTTAACTATTCTTGTATAACAAGGCACATACCTGGTGAAATGTGTTTAACTATTCCTGTATAACAAAAGGTACATACCTGGTGAAATGTTTTTAACTATTTCTGTATAACAAGGTACATACTTGGTGAAATGTGTAACTATTCCTGTATAACAAGGTACATACTTGGTGAAATGTGTTTAACTATTCCTGTATAACAAGGTACATATCTGGTGAAATGTGTTTAACTATTCCTTTATAATGAAGTACATACCTGGTGAAATGTGTTCAACTATTCCTGTATAATGAGGTACATACCTGGTGAAATGTGTTTAACTATTCCTGTATAACCAGTTTCCTCTAGCAATTCTCTCTCAGCACATTTTTCTATTTCCTCATTTGGATCTAATAAACCTGCAGGTAAATGAATAAACTGAAAAATATTATATAGTTTGATTGCAAAATATTAGGTAATAAAACAATTGAAACCTGATGTTTAAATGTAATGAATAAGAGCACAAACAGTAGCTTTTCGTTAGACAGCACAACCAACTATTCTCAGAGCTTGAAAATTAGAAAAGGGGCATAACTCTGTAAAAAGGTAACTAAAATTTATGATAATAGAACTTACCTGCAGGAAACTCAATACAATAAGCTTTGACAGGTGGTCTGTATTGTTTAATCAACACAACACAGTCAAAATGTAATACCTTCTTTAATATAGGTATGGCCACAACAGCTGCAAGGAAAGAAAAAATACAACATTTTGTACAATATCTCTATCCGTTGATAGATTACACTACATGTTTTAGTTCTGTCAAAAAATGTATGTAATGCCAATTTTTTCCTTTTATTTTGAACTCTTATGATTCAAATTGAAGTCAAATTTTAATTCTACACTGAAATTTTCTTTCTGATAAAAATGTAATTTGATTTTAGTAACAACAGGGATCATTAGGTTGTAGTGTCAGCAAACAAATACAGTTATGCCCCTGTGAAGATCCAACACACTCTGTTCAACAGTTGGCCATGATAATAGTCATAATAATAAAAATATAATGCTAACTAAATGTCCATTTTAAATCTTGTATTACTATAAGTCTATTAATATAAAATGACTTGTTAATAGTGGAATCGTATAATATGAAAATTTTGTAATTACAAATTCTATTTCAATTCATGGGAGAACAGTTTTCATAAAAGGGCAAATAAGATTTATTTCAAAACAATCTTTTTGCTCAAGAATAGACAAGTTTTGACAGAATTAAATTCTGGTTTGATAAACAATAAAAAAATCTCCTAAGTATACAATCTGCAATGTGTTTAATTCATTTTCAAATCTAATACTTGCTAGAGTTACATTTACATGTACCAGTACAGTGTAATTATATTAATACCTTAGAGTTATTTGACCCTATCTTACATTGTTCTTTAAAAGGAAATGAAATTCTTAAAAATACAAGATATGTTTGTAAAACATGTATGCCCCCTATCAGCAGCCAATTAGTCATGTGATAAGGTTATTATGCATGACTTCTGACCCAGTGATCAAAAAATTAATAAGGGTTATCAAGTATCTACTGGTCATGACCTTAACCTTTGACCCCTTGACCCAAAACTCAATAGGGGTCATCTGCTGGTCATGACCAATCATCATACAAAGTTTGAAGTTCCTAGGCTTAAGCGTTTTTAGTTAATTGATCGGAAACCGTTTTTACCTACAAGGTCAATGTGACCTTGACCTTTGACACCTTGACCCCAAAATCAATAGGTCATCTGCTGGTCATGACAAATCACCATACTAAGTTTGAAGTTCCTAGGCCTAAGTGTTCTTAAGTTATTGATCAGAAACCGTTTTTACTTACAAGGTCAATGTGACCTTGACCTTTGCCCCTTGACCCAAAACTCAATAGGGGTCATCTGCTGGTCATGACCAATCATCATACAAAGTTTGAAGTTCCAAGGCCTAAGCATTTTTAGTTAATTGATCGGAAACCGTTTTTACCTACAAGGTCAATGTGACCTTGACCTTTGACCCCTTGACCCCAAAATCAATAGGTCATCTGCTGGTCATGACCAATCACCATACCAAGTTTGAAGTTCCTAGGCCTGAGGGTTCTTAAGTTATTGATTGGAAAGCATTTTTACCTACAAGGTCAATGTGACCTTGCCCTTTGACCCCTTAACCCCAATATCAATAGGGGTCATCTGCTGGTCATGACCAATCACCATATCAAGTTTGAAGTCCCTAGGCCTAAGGGTTTTTTCGTTATTGATCGGAAACCGTTTTTACCTACAAGGTCAATATGACCTTGACCTTTGACCCCTTAACCCAAAATCAATAGGGGTCATCTGCTGGTCATAAACAATCACCATACCAAGTTTGAAGTTCCTAGGCCTAAGGGTTCTTTTGTTATTGATCAGAAACCGTTTTTTTTTTCCCAAGAGGTCAATGTGACCTTGACCTTTGACCCCTTGACCCCCAAAATCAATAGGGGTCATCTACTGATCATGACCAATCACCATACCAAGTTTGAAGTTCCTAGGCTTAAGGGTTCTTTTGTTATTGATCAGAAACCGTTTTTACCCAAGAGGTCAATGTGACCTTGACCTTTGACCCCTTGACCCCAAAATCAATAGGGGTCATCTACTGGTCATGACCAATCACCATACCAAGTTTGAAGTTCCTAGGCCTTAAAGTTCTTTAGTTATTGATCGGAAACCGTTTTTACCTACAAGGTCAATGTGACCTTGACCTTTGACCCTTTGACCCCAAAATCAATAGGGGTCATCTACTGATCATGACCAATCACCATACCAAGTTTGAAGTTCCTAGGCCTTAAGTTCGTTCTTTAGTTATTGATCGGAAACCGTTTTTACTTACAAGGTCAATGTGACCTTCACCTTTGACCCCTTGACCCTAAAATCAATAGGGGTCATCTACTGGTCATGACCAATCACCATACCAAGTTTGAAGTTCCTAGGCCTAAGGGTTCTTTAGTTATCACTCGGAAACCATTTGGTCTACGGACCGACGGACCGACAGACCGACGGACCGACAAGTGCAAAGCAATATACCCCCTTTTCTTCGAAATGGGGGCATAATAATTTGCAACCATTCTATCATTTTGTCATATATTTTAATTGCATTATAATTGTAGTAGTCCATGACCAAAATGTCTACTTTCTAAAGTGTGAGAACATACCATCAGGTGAATCAACAGATACTTTTGTTGTCCTTTTAACAGCTTCCCAAACTCTGAAATTAACAAAAATACCCTTATACAATGTAGACTATAAGAACTATGTCACATCCAGAAGGGTGGGATATTTTGGTCCAAGGGGAATAATACAGAAGTCCACAAGGTAATGCTACATGCCAAACATCTTTAGTAAATTCTTTGCATTGAAGTTGCACAAGAAGATTTAAATGTGTTTTCTTACATTCATATATTCCTTTTGTCTATGCTATTATTATATTATATTCCCATAGTTTATGCTATTATGATTCATATGCCCTGGGCATTAATTGTGGCTTTTCAGGACATGATTTTAAAAACATAATTGAGCCTCTTAACGACAAAACCAACGTAATGCGTTTGCGATCAGCATGGATCCAGACCATCCTGCCCATCTCTTATAAACCCTATAACATGTAGAGAAACTGATAGCGAACAGCATGGATCCTGATCAGACTGTGCAGATGCGCAGGCTGGTCTTGATCCATGCTGGTCGCAAACGCACTGTGTTGGTTTTGTCGTGACGCGGCTCATATAATGTAAACTATGTGACCTATAAGGTGAGGCATGACTTATATACATTTTGCAGATTTTATTCTAGCAAACTTAAATGTCAAAAATGTAGACACTTCGGTATTGTAGATCCAAACAAGAATACATAGATGTGTTTACCTAGGTAATAACTTGAAGGTTATCTATATTTTAAAAAAATATTTTATAAATAAAACAAAAAAAACAATAAATAACTTTTAGAAAATTTCAGTACTAGTATACTAAGTTTCTAACTTTTTCATAAAATAGCTTTATCTCCCGCCCCCTTCCCCCTATCCCCAATGAGGCTAATGTTAATCCTAGCGGCATAATTAGTGCTATAATGAAAGGGAAAAATTTCGGTACTTACCTTTCTTTTCCACATGGGTCAGTGTAAGTTACTGTACACATTTTGATCCACTTCCCACATGAAATGTCCTGTTAAATAGTCAGACATTTGAAGGTAATATAAAAATTGTCAAGATTTTCATGTTACATGTACACAATTGTATCACAAAACAGGGTTTCCTTATTAAATTTTCAAGTTAGCCTCAATAAAGACAACATCACTAATTCAATGCCATCATTAATCCCACAGTAATAGGATATTCAAATGTAGACAGTGTACGCTTGGTCAAAATTGTTTAATATTTTTCACACACCTAAAAAATTGTGAAGTTTTCATCTAAAATATTTTGAATGTATATGTATATCAGTAAAATGGAACAACATTTTACAAATTTCTGCAGTCTGTTAAAATAGTAAGTCTGAATGGTTTTTATTTGTATAAATATTTTTTCTGTTAAATGACAGGAATACATTAATTATTTATTACAGTGTGAATGTAACATTTTAATAGTTATACATGTATATAACCTTAATTTAGACATGAAAGTCAGTAATGGCCCTCATTTGCCCACATCTGATACAGCATAAGATAGGTCACACTACTTCTATGTACAGGTCAGTACAGTGAAAACCCTCTATTAACACCATCAGAAGGACTGGATTAAAGCAGTCTTAAGTGTGTGGTTGTCTTAATTGTCAATATCATTATCAAGGCATATATATTTCATGACCACTTAATTTGAATTATTGTGTATAAACATGTTTAGACAATTACATTGTAACCTTCAAATATTACAATAAACTGTTGTTATAATATCTAATTGTCATTAGATCATAAGTCTGAAGAAATTTAATATTAAAGAATAAATTTTCATAGTCTGATCTTGTTTCATGTCTACATTAAATAAGAAATTAATTTTCCACAAAATAAATATGCAGAAAGTAACATTAAACCACTCTGAGGTTTATTTTCTCACCAAACTTTATACAACTTTCCAATCATAAGAGTTTTAACACATTGTTTCTTCAAGTGACATGCTTTAGAGAATTCACAACAAATTTGTGATCTGAAAAGCAGTTGACTATATTGTCAGTGGTTTCAATAGTGGGGTTAGATAAAGGATAAAACAATGAATTGGGCCTGCAACTGTTGGTCTTATAAGTGGATTTAATAAGTAAATTGGTTTTAATTGTGGATCATGTTATCATTAACATAAAACGCAGAAAATTCTGTTATTTTAAAAATTGGTCTTAATAGAGGCCAGGTGTGGTCTTATATATAAGACAAGTATAACTACAAGGGACTGGGTCAATTAACCCCAAGGCAAATTGTGCCCCCTTGTCGAAGGAAAGGACCTTTGACAATCAAGATCCTTTAATGTTTAAGACTTTTGTAGAGTCTATATTGTGCTGTATAAAATATACTGCAGGCATAGGGTATATTCCAGGAGACTGCCACTCTTTAGTCTTACCTCTTCCTTGACAAATTTGCATTGCTGCGCAATCTCGTTTTTCTCCATTTTCACAGATTTGTTTCAGACGGAAGGAAACATAAAATAATAATATGATGTACGAAAATTGAAAAGTTGTATTATGAACTCTTAAAGCAATATATGGGTTTTAGATGACACTTGCGTTACAAAGTTTATTTTGTAAAAACACCGGCGAAAGTCTATACGAATTACAAGACACAGATTTGAAAGTCGTAAAATCTGCATGATGTCGTAAACGTATATAAAGATCTACTGTACAGTATGGAATAAAAATACGTTTTTTTCATTTTCATGAAAAATAAATTAGGTTTTTATAAGGAATATTTTGAACCAAAACATAAAAAATGCATTACCGCATGTACTGAAAGATAGCAAGACACTTCACCCCCAAACATTTCACCCATCTACTGCAAAAGGTTTATGACCACCAAATTTTACTCTTGATATTTTGTCTATACAGATTTGACAAAGTCTGATAACTGAACTATCCTAATATTTGTCCTGATTTGAAAGATATTACGGAGTTATGTGTACTAAAAAACCTGACTTCACTATTTTGACTATATTTCAACCTATATAATGTGTCTATACAGATTTCAACAGAGTTCATTCGGTATGATCTGTCTATACAGATTTCACAAAGGTTCAATCATTATGATCTGTATACAGATTTCACTAGACCTAATTCTGTATGATCTGTCTATACATATTTCACCAGACTTCATTCGGTAAGATCTGTTTATACAGGTTTCACTAGACTTCATTCATTATAATCTGTCTATACAGATTTCACCAGACTTTATGCATTTTGATCTGTCTATGCAGATTTCACTATACTTCATTTGGTTTGATCTGTCTATACAGATTTCACTAGACTTTACTTATTATGATCTGTCTATACAGATTTCACTAAACTTCATTCGGTATGATCTGTCTATACAGATTTCACTAGACTTTATTTATTATGATCTGTCTATACAGATTTCACTAGACTTTATTTATTATGATCTGTCTATACAGATTTCATCAGACCTCATTCTGTATAATCTGTCTATACATATTTCACTTGACTCCATTCAGTATAATCTGTCTATACAGATTTCACTAGACTTTATTTATTACGATCTGTCTATACAGATTTCACTAGACTTCATTCATTATAATCTGTCTATACAGATTTCACTAGACTTTATTTATTATGATATGTCTATACAGATTTCATCAGACCTCATTAGGTATAATCTGTCTATACATATTTCACCAGACTTCATTCATTATGATCTGTCTATACAGATTTCATCAGACTTCATTCATTATGATCTGTCTATACAGATTTCATCAGACCTCATTAGGTATAATCTGTCTATACAGATTTCACTAGACTTTATTTATTATGATCTGTCTATACAGATTTCATCAGACCTCATTAGGTATGATCTGTCTATACATATTTCACCAGACTTCATTCATTATGATCTGTCTATACAGATTTAACCATACTTTATTTTTTTGTTGTTTTTTTTGTTTTGGGTTTTACGTCACATCGACACAGTATAGGTCATATCGTGACGTTCCAGCTTTACTGGTGGAGGAAGACCTCAGGTGCCCTTCCGTGCATTATTTCAGGCATGAACGGGCACTTGAGTAGAACCACCGATGTTCAGTAAGCTAGCTGGATAGCTTCCTCACATGAAAGAATCCAAAGTCCCTGTCGGGATTCGAACCCACAGCGATGAGGGGCAAGTGGTTTGAAGTCAACGACCTTAACTACTCGGCCACGGACGCCCCATACTTTATTTATTATGATCTGTCTATACAGATTTCACTAGACTTTATTTAATATGAACTGTCTATACAGATTTCACTAGACTTCATTTAAAAGTTGCCTCTATTAAGGCTTAAACAAGTGACCCTCACTGACAGTAATTTTAACCCATTTGAATACTCTTCTAAGGTGGGTCATACTTTATGAGACTAATATGTGCCAATGTTTTCAAAATCACATCACGCTCATCAAAATTATAAACTGGACATAACTTCAAACAAGAGGGCCATGATGGCTCTGAGGTCGCTCACCTGTATAAAGGCCCCCGGAGCGGGGCCAGTTTAAACCCCAGGGCTTTTATTTGAACAAACTTAGAAGGCACTCATAAGAAGATGTTTCACAATGTTAAGTTCTTACTATTTTACTACACACCCATGTAATGAAAAACAATGATTTCACCTTCACCCCCTCTCCCCCACCACCCCCCCCCCCCCCGCAGGGCCAATTTTCACCCAAGGGCTTTTATTTGAACAAACTTGGTAGACATCCATAAGAAGATATTTCATGCTAAACATCTAAGCTCTACCTCATTGGGTTTTTTAAAAGAAGATTTTTAAGTTTTTACTTAACACATATAGTTAAAAACAATGACACCCCTGGGTCGGGGCCAGTTTTGACCCAAGGGCTTTCATTTGAACAAACTTTGTAGACACTAACTAGAGAAGTTTCATGCTTAATATCTAAACTCTAGCTATTTGGGTTTCTTCAAAGAAGATTATTCAAGTTTTTGCTACACATATATAGAGAAAATCAATGACCCCCGCGGCGGGGCCAATTTTGACCCCAGGACCTTTATTTGAACAAACTTGGTAGACACCCATTGGAACATGTTTCATGCTGAATATCTTTGCTCTAGCTCTTTGAGTTCTTTAAAAAAAAAGATTTTTTAAGTCTTTACTATATGCATATAGGGGAAATCAATGACCCCCTGGGGCAGGGCCAATGTTGACCCCAGGGCTATTATTTGAACAAACTTTGTAGACACTCATTAGAAGATGTTTCATGCTTAATATCTAAACTCTAGCTATTTGGGTTTCTTCAAAGAAGATTATTTAAGTTTTTGCTAAACACATATAAGGAAAATCAATGACCCCCCAGGGCGAGGCCAATTTTGACCCCAGGGCTTTTATTTGAACAAACTTGGTAGACACCCATTAGAAGATGTTTCATGCTGAATATCTTAGCTCCAGCTCATTGAGTTCTTTAAAAAAAGATTTTTTAAGTTTTTACTTTATGCATATAGGGAAAATCAATGACCCCCTGGGGTGGGGCCAATTTTGACCTCAGGGTTTTTATTTCAACAAACTTTGTAGACACTCATTAGAAGATGTTTCATGCTGAATATCTATGCTGAATATCTAAGCTCTAGCTCTTTGAGTTCTTTAAAAGAAGAGTTTTTAAGTTTTTACTATATGCATATAGGGAAAATCAATGACCCCCTGGGGCGGGGCCAATTTTGACCCCAGGGATTTTATTTGAACAAACTTGGTAGACACTCACTAGAAGATGTTTCTTGCTAAATATCTAAGCTCTAGCTCTTAAAATTTTTAAAAAGAAGATACTTAAAGTTTTTTCTTTTGGTTGCCATGGCAACAAGAGTTCTGCATGGAATTAAATTCTTTGAACAATTTTTAAAGGTGACCACCAAAGGAACATTCCTGTGAAGTTTGGATGAAATTGGCTTAGTGGTTTATGAGGAGATGTCATTTAAAGTAAAAGTTTACGGACGGACGACAGACGGACGACGGAAGAAAAGCAATCACAAAAGCTCACCCTGTCACTGTGTGACAGGTGAGCTAAAAATACACTTATTTGCAGGGAGAAAACTTACCAGTTTTGCTACTCTTTCCTGGTCATTGTCTGAAGAACCAATGGCTTTTTCTGCAAGACGAATGTGGTCTCTAACAGTCTTAGATGTTGGAAACCACCGTCTGTTGGCTGGATCCACAGAATCGTTAAAGGTGTCCTTTACAAATATTTGCAATTCAGATGTAACATCCTCCTCCTCCACCATTCCTTCACTAACAAGCTCCTTTATCTTGTTTGTTAACGATGCGTCAATAACTTGATTAAGGCCTGCATGCTACAAGAGAATGTACTTAAATATCAAAAAGAATGCTCAGGCTGACACCTAGGCCATTAGGAAAGCTCCTGTTACAATGTAACACGAGCTTAAAATAACAAAATTAGTAAAACATCAGTATAATACATTGATGTCTACGCTTACATTTCCAATTTCATGAGATGAGTGGTTATCCAATGATGGCAGAGTTAAAAGGAAAGCTTTCTCTCCTGTACTTTGGTCCATCCTGACTTTTTTCCTCAGAAAATTTCTTTTGGACTTAGATAGTGTTGCAACAGCCTAAAATAACATAGAACACAAAAGTATCTGCATTTTTATTCAAAATGATGATGAATCAGCAATTGCGCTCAATGCAGATCATAATCAGCCTGCACAACAATGCAGTATGATCATGAACTGCACTGTTTGCCATTCAGGTTTTATGCTCACCCTTTTCAATAGTTAATGGTACTATCCAAATTGACGGGTGGACAAGTTCATTGTAGAAATTTAGCATGTTAAGGGTTAACAAGCATTTTCAAGTTTTTCAATCAAATTAAGGTAAACAAAGTCTTGTAGAACACGGAATGTCCCCCTTGATGCATTCATTTCACCAACCGACCTGTAATCTGCTGATCACAAACAACTTCCGTATAAAGTTTCATGACTCTAGACCCAAGTTTTCAAGTTATAATACAGAAATGGCTTAAATGTTTCATAAATAATGACCAACCTCCATATATCTTATCGTTCTTGAGGACACAATTTAATTGTTTAGTGCCACAGTAACCTTGACCTTTGACCTACTGAATATACAATCAATGGGGGTCATATACTGGTCCTTAATTATGGCCATAATTATGATCCTTGACCCATGCGCTCTTGAGTTATCATCCCAAAAGGGATTGGTCTATGGACCATCAACAGACAGAGAGCCCTACCGAATGACATCTGCAAAACAGTATATCCCATCTTCTTCAGAGGGGGGCATAACATTTAGTTCATAGTACCTTAAGGATAAAAAGTCAATTAGCTTAAAAATATTAATCTGAGGTTTAATGTTTCTAGGTTAATATTTCAATATAAGCAATGTACAATGTTGGAAGGACAATGCTACAAATTATACCTTTGTCCTTGAAAAAATAAATTCCATGGATTGTTATTTAAATAAACATTCTACAACATTATAAAAACAAAAATTTTAAAATCTGTATGACGATTTTTATATCATTTTATTAAGATGCTGTCATGGATCCCAAAAAATTCTTAAGAATGGACAATGTTAATTCACTAGTGTTAAAGGGATAGGGACAAAAAGAAAAGCTTACCTTTAATTCAGGAAATATTAAAATTTCATTCAATACAACTTTAGCCTTACAACCTATCTTCTTCGTCTCCAGTACCCTCGGCTGTCGTTTCTGTGTTCCTCTATATGGGTGATCAACTTTAGCCTGAAAGAATTTTTCCTTTTTTTTTCTAATGTTTAAGTGAGAGATTTGATATGACAGACAGACAAACTCAAACCAGTTTATCCCCCCCCCCCCTTCCTTTTACATCTTTGGTATGTCGGGGTACAAAAGAAGAAGCTATGATACAATATGACATTGTTTCATTGATTTAGTTTCAAAAGATATACATATCATTTAAAAAAGCATTATACATTCGAAAACGTCCTTAAGCACAATGATTGCAATTACTAACATTTTAACTCTAATTCAGAAAATAATGTCTGTTAACATAGGCACACTTTAAAGAGCTAACTTAAGCAAATCAATTATGTCCTGAATGAAAAAATGAACAGTTTTCAAACCTTAAACTCCTTCTCCTTCCGCTTCTTTTTTTGATCATGCCCAAACTGGCAGTAGTACACTCTACTTGCCAGAGTTATATAGGGAACTATGTGTGACTGCTGGTGCTGGTGAAAATTTACCTTTGGACGTTGTGTTTTTGTGTTCACTGCAATTTAAAAAGTCATTTATCAGCATCCAAACTAAATTAATTATTTACCAATAACTGCAAATGACGAACATTGTGATATGCATCATTTTTAATTAGGTGTGTGTTTTTTACCTATTCAGAATTTCTATATAAGTTTCACTGCACCAGGTACGTATATTAACGTTTCTGACTGCACTAGCATATTGTTCTCCTGTTGCAAATAATTGTTTCTCTCCAAGGGGAAATTTCCACTTGTAACTGTATTACTAAATTTTCCTCACACAGTTTTAACAAGAGCCCGGTTTGAGCCGGGTGATGCTCCCCGAATAGGTTTTGGACACAGGAAAGTACACCTCTTGTAGTTTCAGAGTTATGTCCGTGGAAAAAGTTCAAAGTGCAATAATTCCAAAATTAGGCAAGGCAGAGTTACAGTTCTTTGCACTGCACTTCTAATCAATGTGATCTATCAACCTACAAAGTTTCTTGATGATATCTCTTATGATTTCCGAGTTATGTCCTGGACAATTCAAAAAGTAAAAATAAACAAAGGGCAATAACTCCAGAATTAGGCAAGGTAGAGTTATGATTCTTGTGCACTGCACATCTACCCATTAAGATTTATCTACCTACAAAGTTTCATGTTGATATCTCTTATAATTTTACAGCTATGTCCTGGACAAGATTTTTCTAAAAGGGGAGATTATTCAAAAATAAGGCTTAACAGAGTTATGGTTCTTTTGCACTGCACCTCTACTCAATGAGATCTATCTACCTACAATGTTTCATGTTGATATCTCTTATAGTTTTAGAGTTATGCCCCGGACAAGATTTTTCTATAAGGGGAGATAATTCAAAAACCAGGCAAAATAGAGTTATGGTTCTTTAACACTGCACTCCCCCTTGATGCCCTCTACCACTGTATGAAGTTTCAACAAATTATCTCCAAGGGTTTTCAAGATATGTTCCGGACAAATTTCAAGTTCAAAGTATTAAAATAAACAAAGGGCAATAACTTCAAAATTAGGACAAAAAGAGTTATTGTTCTTATGCACTGCACATCTACGCATTGAGATCTATTCACCTACAAAGTTTCATGTTGATATCTCTTATAGTTTTAGAGTTATGCCCCGGACAAGATTTTTCTATAAGGGGAAATAATTCAAAAACCGGGCAAAATAGAGTTATGGTTCTTTGACACTGCACTTCCCCTCGATGCCCTCTACCACTGTATGAAGTTTCAACAAATTATCTCCAAGGGTTTTCAAGTTATGCTCCGGACAAGACAACGGACGGACAGACGGACAGACAGACGGACGGACAGACGGACGGACGGACAGACGGACAAGGCGCCGACTATATGCTCCCCCGAAATTTTTCGGGGAGCATAATAAGGGGGGGGGGCAAATGTTTGTCCTTCAGAAATTTTAGGGGTGTAATTGTCTGCCCTTTTGAAACTTATAAGGGGGCAAATGTCTGCCCCTGCAAAAAAAATGGGGGCAAACTGAATTGAGTGCTCAAACAAGTATACACCTTTACTAATTTGTTGGGTTGACAGTATAGAACTCCCCACAGGTACAGCATTTTTGCCCATTCCAGTGTAAGCAAAACAAGAGCTGTCAAAGGTGACAGCAAAGCTCGACTAATCAAATACTGTCCAGACACAGCAAAGGATAACAAAACAATGAAAAAGATAACAGAACTATGAAAATATATTTCTGTATCAGTAACCACGCAAGCATCACTCAAATGTTCAATATTTTTGTATTCAGTATCATAAACCATTCTGCATGTAAAAAGAAACATTTTTAATTTTATAATAAAATAACTTTACCAAGACTTCCAAAACCCTTTGGACATTTCCATTTCACAAATCTAATAGTGTTAGTTCTTTCATGTAAAGCAAGATGACTTTCTGCATCTTTAACAGTTGAAAATATCTGGCTATGACTGGCAACCATAATTGTTGTTGTTGTTGTCAATCTTCACGCCCTCTATAGGCGAGCCTCTGTATAGTTAACTGAGTGAAACTAATAATACTCCATTGAATATCGCTACCTATGTACAGCTTCACTTATATCCACAGTTTCTACTACACAATAGATATATCATATACAATCTATATTTACACTGATACTGTAATAATATATCGGCCCATTATATATTGATATATGTTGCACCACCGTGTTGATTACCTCGCCACTGCTCCTTGTCCTCTTTGGCTTGAGCAACAGTAACAACTTGTATATTATTGCTGAATAAAGATGATATGTCAGAAGTTCGCAATGATATTCAAGTTTTTTATCTTGGGATATTTGTGCAAATCCGGGTCAGCTCGGCCCTAAAACGTACCCACCCCCCCCCCCCTCCCCCCGAGTCAGCTTGGCCCTATTCCGAATCGGCACGGGTCAACTTGGCCCACTTTTTAATTATTAATAATTAGGTTGGTGTCATCACTTTTTATTGTTATTATTGTAATTATTTATAAAACACACAGATTGACAGTTTCAGAACTAGCAGCAGACAGGCTGTATTTCTGACTCGTGGTAGGTTTAACCGTAAATTTAAATACCTTCAGTGTCAAACATTGTGTTGAAGTATACTGAGAGGAAGCTACTTAAGATCACCACCTTTTAATTGGTGTAACAAATTTTGAAATCGGACATTTAATCGCCCCAATCTAGCGATTTAAACACGGCTAAATGCAAGCGAAGGGAAACTAAGGGAAACAAGTCTTGCTTTTCACTCAATATACCTCGGTTATTTACTTAGTTCGACAGAGAGAGTTTACTATAGATATAAGACAAATAAATAACTTTTTTTTCTAAATCTACTTTATTTTGGCAGAAGTAGATCTACAATGTATAACTATATATATAATAATAAGATATTTCTTATTATTCATTTACCTTAACAACATGCAAAGCAAATAAAACGTTATAGATCTATATATTTTTGTAAAGTGGGCCAAGTTGACCCGTGCCGAGGTGACCCGTGCCGAGTTGGGTATAGGGCCGAGTTGACTCTTTTCTATTTGTGCAGTCTATGATAATTCCAATTTTATCATTAAAGTTTCCTACAGTAGAATCTACTCTTTATTATTTCACATAAGGATTTCACAGTTAAATTTATAGGAAATGTTTAATATCTTCTGATTCTCAATTACATACATTTGTAGCTGACACAATGGATTTTGATTAAACAGTTAAATGCTGCTCCAAGTAAGACCGGTGTACACAATGACACTGATTACTTTCTCTTTTCTTTCGACCGAAAATCGTTCTGTCAGACGGTTTACGGTAGATAAATTGGAGATGCCTCATAAATTTGTATAGAATATTTTAGCTAATAGGACATTTCGGACCATAGACATTTCGGACCAGACACTTCGGACCAGATTTTGGGACACTTCGGACCATATTTCGGGACACTTCGGACCAGACTTTTGGACATTTCGGACCATGTGTTGGACATTTCGGACCACGAGTTAGACACTTCGCCGTTCGGGCCATTGTTTTGGATATTTTGGACCAGATTAAATATTATTTTTTGATATTATGCATCAATTATTCTATACAGTAAACTAAAGAGTAGCAGTAGTATATATGAGACACCATGGAAGGATTCTACACCTATCCCGATTTAGATTTTATATATATTTTGCAACATATCTGAAGAAAATTAACGGGAAAAACAAAAACAATAAAAAAACAAGCAATGATTTGGTGACACATGTTTGCAAACAATTTATTATAAAGTATATACAAAAAGACATGACAAAATATAACTTTTTTTTCAGTTTGTAAGCTGTGTAAGTTAGGAAGATGAAATCAATTTCTACATTGTGTTATATTGCAGTCTGGACATCAAAGTTTTGACAATGAATCCATTTGTTTGTTGTTTATTGTTGATTAAAACTGTACTTTAATCGCATTCCAATCAAACCAATCAATTTAAATATAAATTTGTTGTCAAATTAGGTAAAAAATAACATATACTGTATAGAAAAAAGATAAAATAATAATGTTTAAGAAATGACAAACTTTATGTAAATTCGGTAGCGCTTTCAATGCTTTCTTTGCATATCTTTGACAGCCGAAACTTTAATAAACAATAAACATATAAACAAATGACGTATAGAAAATATATGTACAGTACAGTATTTTTTCTATAATTACTTTTTTACCCTATTTATTTTGTCTCTTCAAATAAACTTTCTATCATCTATTTATATGAACATCTGGAAATGAGAACCAATCATTGAACTGACAAATAATACATCCTTTTAAAAACAACTCATGGAAATGCATTTCATGCCGAATATACTTTTAAAAATCTCATTTTCAAAATGAATAACCTTACAAAATCCACAGATCCATACAATTAATGGATGAGTAAGAAAATGTGAAAATTACCGACGAATTCTTGAAAGTACCAATTTATTTATTATTCAATTGTCAAATGTGAAATAATTTACGTCATCTCATATATTGACAATTTATTAATGAAAAAAAAATCAAAAAAATCTACAAAACAGCAATTTTTTCTTCAAATTTATATGACACGGCATGTATAAACATGAAAAAACGCAATTTAGGCTAATTTCAAGTATTTTCATCATTTTCTGTTAACCCATTACGTCATATACACGCCTTTTAACGCCTTTTTCACCCCCCCCCCCCCTTTTGTTTGTCTCAAATGGTGAAAAAATGCCTTATTTACACCCAACACTTGTTTTTGTTTAAGAAATGTTGTTAAAAAAAGTGACCTTTTTATCGGCGCGGCCCGCCAACCAAAAGATACACCAGGGGGTTGCCAGAAGGGGGATGTGCTCCTTCTGTTTGGGGGGGGGGGGTTGAAGGGCGGGTCCCCCTCATCGCCAAGAAAAGTTTGGACTTGTGAGAGGCTATAAGTGACCCTAGATTGATCATAAGGTAACGTGTAACCAACGCTGAAAAGCATTTGACTCTATCTCAATCCATTGAGAAGTTGCAGCACTTTGAAATCAATTTTGATGGAAAAAATCAACGCAAAATAGTGATTTTTGGCAATTTTGAGATGTCCCCTCGTTGCCATGGTAACAGCAAATTTAAGCCTGAGCATGTTGTTGCAAGGGCAATGGTCCAGTCAACATTTGTGCCAAGTTTGATTAGTGTTGAAGCAGTTTTTATAGTATTAAGCAATTTGAACTTGTAACGGGAGACTTTTCAATGAAAACAGCCATTTTTCACAAAATGCTCATGAAGTAATGGGTTTAGGACTCGTAAATGATTTTTCAATTGTCTCGTCAGTGACCCAGTCTCCAGATGCTATGGATTGACAGAAAGAAATGTTAATACTTTGAATTATATATTTATAATGATTGAAGATTAACTTATATCTATTTATGAAATGTAGCAGATCCCTTTAGCAAGATTGGGCCATATTAACAATATTTAAATAATTCAACTGAAAATAGTCAAAAAATTAGTAAAATATCGTATCAATGGTCTTGGAAGTTCAACAAAATTGCTAGATTTGCATATAAATCCAAGTTAGTGTAAACGAAAACAATAGTACGAATCAAAACACATATTTTTTATCATAGAAGTATCACTTTCATTGAGAAAATCACTGTTTTATAATTTTCTTTTGCTCTGGTCATTTACGGTACAAATCAATCTTATTACTTTTATCTTATAATTGAACTGCAAAACAATGTACAGTATGTTTGCTAAAACAGATATTAAGTATCTAGATAAACTAAAATATCAAGATGCAATAAAAGTCATATCCCATTTAACTGAAACATCTATGAAAATGTTGTAAAGTTTTCAGAATGTATTTATTTAATTAAGGACAAATACTAGGTAGTTCTCACATATCTGCCCAAAAGAACTTTCTATCTTACAATTAATACAAGATACTCCAATATTATTGCGTTTACATCGATAAGCGTGGACTCAAAATTTCATATTCCTCGAATGAATATTCCAAAATTAATTTTACCATTTACGGGACAGTTCAGCCAGATACGGGACACGCCTGCTTTCATGTTTACTTCATTTTTGTGATTGAAGTTTAAGTTTAAATGTATTCGTTTATGAAAGTAAGTATCCATTGAACTTTATAATAGTCAAAACGTCTGAATACCAATTAAAGAATAAAAATTATGATTTTTAGAAGCTATCTGGAACTTAAAAATACAGTTCAGATGCGTATGTTTAAAAACATGGATAATTCTTTATTTTCGTGGAAGAATACTATTCCAACTATACCAACGTCCATTAACAAGTTGAAATAATTCAACAAATCTAACAGAATGAATCACAAGATAATGTGACAGACAGTGAGTCCTGTAAATGATAGGCTCGTAAATGTTGAAACTTTCTGTTTGACACGGGAATTTTATGAGAAATTGTTGAATGGTTTACATGAATGACAGATTATAAGCAAGACAAATATCCGCTTTAGATATCTGAAGTATTATAACATTGAAATTATTGAAAACATATTGTAAAACCATGGCTTTTAAGAGCCTCGTAAATAATTTCAATTGTAAAAGTTACGCATGTAAAATCCAAATTAACGTGAAATCCTTGAAAAATATGGTTGCACAGATACTCTTAATCTTCATATTTTATGTCAACTATATTACTGTAGACTTAATATTGCTATTGAAATAACAATTAATACGTTACCATGTATGCTTAACATTGTTTTGCACTTAAGATTCGTAAATAAATTCGACTTTGAAGACAAGCAATTCAAATTTGATTTTAAGAAATTTTATTTTCGTAATATCAAAAACAGTTTTATATGTCAAAATCTGCAATAGTAACGAAAATAAGCTGTGTTAACTGTTAACCACTACTTTTTGTACGAATTAAGATTGTTGAGACATGCCGTTTTTCGTATCCCTTCTTTGCAAAAGCAATGGTCACTAGCAAAATCTAATCAATAGGCCAGTAAACTTGCGCTCAAATTAAATCTTTGATGCAGTACCAATTGTGAAAACATTTTACAAGAATGTTCGGGCTCATATATCTCCACAATTTTTATAGAACATTGGAAGAAAGTATCATGGAATATAAAATTGCTTTTTTTTCAAAGAAGCACAATTAAAACGAAGTTATTCTTAGTTACTATGATTATAAGTGTGCTAATTGTCAAAAAGCATTAATTATTTAGAAGCAAAAGGTAATAATTGTCAAATGATTAACTTAATTATTGGAAACTTGAAGTAAAAATCGCTAAAACGATACAATAACGTATTTATATTTTTGTAAATACATTTCAATTTCTTACATGTTTCTGTATGGCACTGTATTTATTTAATAATTTAGATCAATAATATCCCATTTCATTAGCATTAGAATACACAAAATATAGTAGTATTTGACCTAAAATTTCGTCTAATTTACCTGTCGGTTCTTATTTTTTATGCATCCCATTAACCTGCTGAATTTGAAAATGGCGGACAGTAAATATTTGTGAACAATTTACAGGTAAACTAAAGTAAAATCTATTTATGTTAAGTAATCTAGATAAATGTTGTGGCCATAATGTGGAGAAACGAACATTTAAAGTTAATGTATATCACTTGAAAGCGATCATTCAATATTTTAAGTGAATTTTGTTTTGAAAATTTCAAACAGGTGAGTCATTTATTTTTGAGCAGCCATTTCCTGATTCTCAGATTCTGTTTTGAATATCCGATTTTATGGAAAGGGACTTAATGAATTAAATAACTATTCCTTTAGGTTGCATTTATGGTGCAGCTTTTAAATTGAAATTAAACCAGTGAATGAGTGCTTTCAAATTATTTACCTGTACACGTATTTTAACGGTATGTGGTGGGCTATTGAATGAATATGTCACCAGTTTTTAGCTTGAATCATTATATATTTTAATAATGTCTGTAATTTCACCCAAAGGCTTTCAGCATGTGGCAAAGATAATTTTAATGAAAAACATTTTAAAAAATCAGGCTGCTTTTAAATTTATTTTACTATTAACATATGATGTCTAACCCAGCAAACATGCATATATGGGACCCATATGGGCTATATCTAGGCAAGCCCATATGGGTATGCCCATATTGGACCTATATGGGACCAATATGGGAAAGTCCATTTGGGTACGCCCATATTGGACCCATATGGGTCCCATATTACAGCACTATAAGGAAAAACGATTTTTCGTTTATTTATTTATTTAGAACTTGTTTACTTTGAGCTATAGTGTGACCACCTTGGCATAAATTGCTATTATCTTTTATAAAAATTGTAGCATTAACATATATACAAGCCATGAGGGACCCATATGGGTCCCATTCGGGCAACCCAATAAATATTAGCATGCCTGAGCAGGTGCGAGAAATTAATTTGTTTAGTTTTTATATTGGTTTTTAATTTTTATAATCTAAATATAAAAATGTGTTTTTAGACTATTTATTCAGAAATAATTTATAAAAATCAGCATTTGATGAAAAATTTTATTTCGAGCATGCGCAGACGTGATTTCCGCTGCCGCTTAAAATCAAATTGTGTATTGAAACGTTAAATTGTAAAATTGAACACGAAAACAATATTTCATTTCAATTCGGAACAATTTAACGACGATTTCGTATAACGACCTTTCATATTATATCCTTACAGATTTATTGTGTGTGTAGGTAAGTGTAAACGTCATTTATTTTTTGTTTTTGCCTTTGCCATGTAATTTCGCGATAGTTTTTTTGTCAGTTTAATTTGCGACATTTTCTAGAATTTACGCCCACTATTAGGCACTTTTAGCAGACCTATGGATGTGTATAGTTGTTATTGTTGAATAACTTAACTGTGCCGGAGTCGACACTAACATTTTAATAATATTGTTTCTATCTAGTCTCTAGACTAAATTTTAAGAGATCCTTTTTTAAACGGACACCATCATTTGAAATCCAGTGACCCCTCCCTAGCCTTAGAAGTCCTTCCATTTTGTACCAATATTTCATTCATAAGCATTTTAAAATATTAAATGCAAATACTTATTATTACAAATTCAAGTATTTTTTCCTAGTCCAGTATATTAGACGTTACAGGCTTGTTATAGTTTTTGTCGGTCAAGCCTGTTGCTTTGCCCAGAAGCAAAAAATATCTCAAAGCGACGTCATATTTATAGGACTAATTTTTTCCAAGTACCAACCAAGCCCTATGTTTGCACAGGCACGAGTATCGGACCTGGGAAGAAAAAATATGACCCGATAGATAAATAAACCTGTGTTCATCTTTAAAAATCAAAAACCGAAAAAAATTGTAAATTATACCCCCCTTTAAAAACATACTTTAAGTTAAGAGAAGGCCAGAAACTCCAGATTCGAGCCTGCAAGCAAGGGATTCACTTCCCGGGCCGTTGTGAAAACAATTGTCCAGACAATTAAAAATATCTTTTATCACTTTCATGTTTGTATTATGCTTCCAAATGGGACCGACCCCAAGTATTAAGCCCTTCCCGTTCATGAAATATCTATCGGGGAAACAAATGCATTCGTGCTAAAAATCCTTGGTAGACAAAATTGCGGCACAACAATTCGGTACGTAAACATAGACTAGTACATGTTTGCCAGCCGATTACGGGTCATAATCATATTGACACTTGGCGCAATAACTCACTTAATGTATATGTATTTTATAATTACTTATTAATGTATTTTCATTTTATTGTAAATAGGCCATCAAAAAGGCTGTATGAATCAGATAGTGGCACTGATGAGAATGAGACAGACACAGAGAGTAGGCCACCACAAGTTATTGACCAAGCAACAACGCCCAAAGAGTCACAAAGCCTACTTTCATCTCCGCCTCGCTTATCTGCACAGGCATTGCGAGAGGCCAGCAGTGATGTGCAAAGTGCTTCTCCAATACAAGGTGCTTCTGATACACCCTTCCGTGGGCAGATTATTGGGCCCAGTAAGTATAAACTTCGGAGCTATAAATATATATTTATTATTACAGTACATACTTATTAAATGTTATATTCTCAAAACAAGTCAATAAATGTTATAACAAGCTGGATTGAGTGACACAGCCAAAAATGGAAAGTTTCACCTTGTGACGCCCCTAGTTCCAAAAATATTCAAAAGAAATTGATGATTACTTGTGTTAGTCTTTATTCATGATGTGAATTTGTGCGCATATTCTTGCCTGACCCCACTACTGTTATCCAAAGTTACGGTCCCTGGAAGAGTCAAGAATGTTTATTTTCAACAAATGACATGCGGTCATGCCTAGGCTCAAAAATATGTTAAGTTTCATTCATGATTTCTTATCATTTTCACATTTTGTGACCTTGCATACTCAACAATCCTTTTGAGATTTTAGCGTTAATTACTGTTAAAGCCAAGGAAAAATTTAAAATACTGGATTTTTTTCATTTGAGCCGGGTCATGACAAAACCAACATAATGGGTATGCGACCAGCATGGATCCAGACCAGCTTGCGCATCTGCGCAGTCTAATCAGGATCCATGCTGTTCGCTATCAGTTTCTCTACTTGTTATAGGGTTTGTAAGCGAACAGCATGGATCCTGATCAGACTGCATGATTGCGCAGGCTGGTCTGGATCCATGCTGATCGCAAACGCATTATGTTGGTTTTGTTCGTGACATGGCTCATTTGTAATTCACATAGCTCTAAAAGTATATGGCCTAGAATTATGAATCCTTTTTTTCAGCTGCTTTACACAGATTCTCCGAGTCTTGGAGACAATGCGAGAGAAGAATCGTGAAATTAAGAGGATGGTGCAGCGAATGCTGTTAAGTCAGCAGCAGATGACCAACCGCTGCAACTTCCGAAAGATATCTCATTCCCTATTCGTTATCCTGAGCAGATAGAAGCATTCGATGAGCTTCTGGGAGATCAGAAAATGCTCTCATCTGTGGTAAGCATAGTGTTAGTCATGTATGTTGCCTCCATTAGTAACTGAAAAAAAGTATACCCTATATCCACTGGCCTCTAAAAGCGAAATAACATAATGTCTGTGGTGAGCACTTGAATGATAATATATAATCATTCTGCTATATTTATGTTGGAAAAATATTGCACAGTGGACAAACACTTTGCTGCATTAATTTCAGAATTAAAAACTGGCATGTTTTAATTTTTTGATTCATATTTACACAGTTATGTTATTTATATATGCTATAATAGCATGAGCACAAGACATGGGCAGTTGGCCTCGTTTTCAACATTAATTATTAATTAGGACAAGACAGTCAATTCATTAATCAAAATGCTGGCAGCTTTCAAAAATACCAGGAAAATGACTAGTACCCACAAAATCCAGGAATTGAGCTGTTATTATATTATCAAATAATTATTCTGTTGATATTTGAATAATTCTTGTATTAAAAAAAACACAATGATAATGTGCCCCATAACACTCGGTGGAGGGGGCAAACATAAAGGCACAAGTCACTAAGGTGTTGTCCTAGGCTGTAAATATAAATGAGAAAAAATCTTTTTAATTTGTCAATCCAAACAGTTTTTCTTTGGCAGATCATGTTTTTTGAGGTCCAGTTGACAATTATTTGTCATTTGGTGACTTGCAGCCCATCACTTAGTAGTGTTAAAATAAACATTAAAAAAAGGTTTATGTTCTGCCTTTTATTTAAGGTGCGGTTCCTCTCAATGTTTGGTATGGCAGATGTACGGGAAACTGTTGACCGCTTGATGAAAGAAAACCATGTCAAATGAACTGGCAAGAATGTACAATATGAAGTGGCTGAAGGGGAAGAAAAGTTTGTGGGCCTCTAGATACTGAATGTATTGTATAGTAAAGTGATATTTTACAATTTGCAAAGTGTGTCTTCAAAATAGATATATTATCCAAGATCTTGTTATTGTGTCTTCGGGTATTGCTTTAATGAAGGAAAATGCTTGACTAGCTTTTATGGAAATTAATAAGAGAGAATATTTTACATGCTGTGTGGTTTTGATCCCATGCATTGTGTTGTGATGCATAATATAAACAGAATCACAATTCCTGTAAAGCAAGTTATTTGCTTACCTTAACATTTCTTTACTGATACACCGATAAGATGATCTCAGCTTACAAACTGACT
The DNA here is from genome assembly GCF_026571515.1 of Ruditapes philippinarum. Lineage (NCBI taxonomy): Eukaryota > Metazoa > Mollusca > Bivalvia > Venerida > Veneridae > Ruditapes > Ruditapes philippinarum. The sequence continues at coordinate 249,944 of NW_026856980.1, read as the reverse complement.
GCAGCGATATCACAGAACTATTGTTAAAAGCTATGTAAAACCAGGAAACAAAACATCTATATTTGGTAAAACATACCAGAATTAGTTTATATTCCAATTTTATACTGCTCAAAATGCTACAAGGTGGCTTATGACCTTTGAATGGTTTCAATACCTTCATTTCACTTCATTTCATTCTTTAAGGATAAGAATGCTTTTTTTGTAGAATGTGTCCAAAGGAATTTGCCGACAAAGGCTGCAACGAGGAAAGGATGTTGAAATAGAGGTTTCAAAGTGGCTGGCTGGGGCGCGGGACCGCGATGGGGAAGGAAGGCAAGAAACAAAGTGTCAGAGACCTTACCTGAAGAAAATGAAGGAAGTGACTAGACATGTTTTTAATTTTAAAAATGCAAATTTATAGAGGATATTTGTTTGTTTGTGTGTAAGATGAAATTTTATATCATCAAGAGAGCTTTAAAAACAGTATTCTCATGAGTGGCTATGCGCTCGTGAGAACACTGTTTTTTAAAAGTTCCTCAATGATATAAAATTACATCTTACACAACAAACAATAAAGTGTCTTTTTATTTTATGCTAATGAAATTTCCTCAATATTAACGTTAATATTAAATCTGTTTTCCCCACTGTTAACATCAATTTTAGTTGAATTTAAGTCCAATTTCTCATAAATACAGGAAGTCTTGGGCTGAAAAATAAGTTTGACAATCAACTTTGAATAGCCCATGATATTATTTATTGAATTCAAAAAATTTCAATGATGATAAAATCTTTAAAAAAGTACTCTCCTATCATAGAAAAGTTTTGAAATTTTAATCATTTTCACTGTGAAATTATCAAAAATATATTTTTCACGGATACATCAGTAAGTAATACACTCAAAAAAGCATAAAATAAATGACTTTTATTTTACATTTTCAAACCTTTACTTCATCTGCATATAAGTTATTCCACTGATTGAAAGTCAATATGTATCAAGGTATTTTTAAATGTGATTAGGGTCAGAACTACATTAAGCGGCTCATTTGTTTATCTTGTTATACTTTTTGTTGCTAATTTAAATGTTTGAGGTCATCAGCATAGCATGTCTTTCTTGTAAATGCAAAATTCTTGTCTAGTCAAATTTTGCCTTCTAGTCAGTTTATTCTGCTGCTATGTTATGTTTGTTGTTGACATTATATGCTGTTTTTCTGTTGTCTATATGCTGTTGTTTTTTTTTTTCCATTAAACATTGTTACTGCACGGAGGAAGGAAGTCTAGTACTGGTGTAACTCTCCAGAAACGATGGTTAGGAAACTACCCGCCTATATGAACGTAAAAGGCGTAAAATGAACAAACAAACAAAAAACAATTGTTACTATTTAAATCAAGACATTAAATGCTTGGGAATGTTTTTGATACTGATCAATACAATTATAACATCTTGTCAAAAACTTGACACTAAACAGGGAACACATGTATTGATATGGTATTAACCTTTAAAATAAAGTTGAAATACTTTACAATGATGATTCTTGTATCTTTATTTTGTTATTGTTGAAACTTTGAATAATATGGAGAAAATTACTGAAACCAACTATTTTTACTGACAATTTTTTTTAATGAATTTCTTCACAACAAATTTGATCTTTGTGTAATATCACATTTTAATTATTATTGATTTTTAAACTTGTACAAACTATTTTTTACTTTTCATCAGCTGCATATTTTTGTTTACATGTCTATAAACAGTATTTCAATGTGCCAAGATTTTGTGTATTATATTTGTTACTTTTCATTAGCTGCATATTTTGTTTACACGTCTATTAACTGAATTACAACCGTGCCAACCTTTTGTGTATCATATTTGTTACTTTAGCTGCATATTTTGTTAACACGTCTATATAAACAGTATTACAACCGTTGCCAACCTTTTTTGTATTACTTTTTGTTACTTTTCATTAGCTGCATATTTTTGTTGACAATTACAACAGTGCCAACCTTTTGTGTATTATATTTGTTACTTTTCAATAGCTGCATATTTTGTCCACACGTCTATAAACAGTATTAACAACCGTGCCAAGGTTTTGTTAATTATATTAATTTTTTTTCATCAGCTGCATAATATTTTGTTTACACATCTATGAACAGTATTACAACCGTGCCAAGGTTTTGTTAATTATATTAATTTATTTTCATCAGCTGCATAATATTTTGTTTACACATCTATGAACAGTATTACAACTGTGCCAAGGTTTTGTTTTATTATATTTGTTACTTTTCACGAGCTGCATAACATTTTTTTCTTCAGCACTACCATACCAAAGTGTAATACATGGTTGTAATGAACAACTTTTTATATTAATTGATGTAGATCTATTTCATTTGAAAATGAAAGTAATTGGTAGATAGAAATTTGTAATGAATTACAGTAAATGTATAATACTTTTTCTATGAATTATGTAGAAAGTTAAAAAGACATTTGGGGTCATACTGTTGATTCACTGAAATTTAAAACATTATACACATATATTTCTTGGAGTTCCAAAACCTTCTGTAAAGTTTTTACCAGTGTCTAGCCATAAGTTTCATTTTTCCTTATAGTGATCTGTAAGGTATCTAATGTTATAAAACTGCATTTTTAATTATTTTGTTCGTACATTAAAAACAGTTTTCCATTACATGTTGCTTATTTAGTGTACCAAAGTAATATTTACTAACATAGGACTTTTTTTGAATAATAATTAATATTTCTGTATTTTTGAAATTAAAAACTATGTAGTCAAAATGAAATTCTGTGGATTTACAAATATGTACAGTTTACTCGGATTTTTATATTGTACACTTTTCTAAGTTTATTTACATAAGTAAAGGTTTCTTTGATGACATCAGGCGTCCACAGAATGTATTGAGAATCTGTATATATATGATATACACTTACCATAAGTGAGATTACTAAATAAAGTTTACATTGTTAAAGCATATACATTGTGTATTGTTTTTTTGCATGATCATAAAGGCTTTGTGCCATAATCTGTCTGTTCCAGGAAACAGAATGAGTTAAAACATCACTTAACGCAAGTACAAGAATCCTGCTCTGTAGCAAGCGGTTGCTATCTAAACGTTCAGCAAACTTATAATTGAAGTAATTGAAAAATAGATCTACCCCGGAATTCAAAATCTACCTATAATGGAAGTATCTGGGCTGCCCATTTGAAACCCATATTTAGTACAAGGGCTGCCCATATGGGGCCCATGTGGGGCCCATATTGTGGTACATGGGTTGCCCAGATGGGGCCCATGTGAATCCCATAAATGAGTATAAGGGGCTGCCCAGATGGGACCCATTTGGAACCCGGTTGCACTTCCTATATGGGGCCCATAAGGGCAGCCCAAATGGGACCCATATAGGTGCCCATATGGGTCCCATATAGAATGCTATCTGGGAAAAAGTTATAACTTAAATAATGTTAGAAAATGATAAATCTAAACTATCATCAGTGCTGCATCTAGCCTGCATGATTTTGTGATTCAGGCTTAATATTCGCTTATTTTTTGCAGATCCCACATTCAAAATTTAAATGAAGTCAATTTGGACCAAGTCGCACATCAGACAATCTTTTCAACCTTATTCAGTTAATCTCCTTCGTATCTTGTATGCTTTTGCCATGTTTGTTTTCACTCGCAGTAATGACTAAATCGCATGTAGCTCTGGCTGGGTCATCTCACATATGAATTGCAGTACGTGTCTATTCAAGGATAGCAGTGAATTTTTTCCCTATCCCAGCAAACAAAAGACGTTGTACCAACGTTGTATTGGGGTCATTCTATTTTTTATTTATGAATTACGATTTTTTATGTCCCTTTGATCTTCGCTACTATTATTTGTCTATATTTTTAAATAAAATAGAAAAAACTGTCAGTACCTATTAAATATACAATGAACCCATGAAAAAATAACAAAAACTCAATTAAACTATAAAAAAAATTCAAAATATTCACCAACTCCGGATTAGACCTACTTGATTTCCTGACGTCCCTTTGCGTAGAATAGTAATTATTGTTTTAAATATAACTTTAAATGATTGATTTCTATTGGCTATTTTCTCATAAAAGTTTATAAATATGAACAAGTAACTGTTATAAGGTAAGTGAATAGGAATTTTAAATTAAGAAATGTAAATTATATTTTTGTAAAAATTGTCCCTGAGAAAAGTTTCCCTTCCGTAACCGTCGTAGTAAAGTGCCCGCATAACAAAATGTACCCGACCAGTGAACTTTTACTGTGACGTAATTTAAAGTTTTAAACGCGCGAAATGTTTATCCTGAAACGTGTTTTGAGAGATCCAGCGATGGAAGATGTAAAACTAAGACGTAAGTACCTGAGTTTTCATACGTATACTTATTTATTTCTTCATTTCCGTACTGTATTTACACAGTGTATCTACATTGTAAGTCAATTATGTCTTCCGTTGCCGAATATGTCTCGAGTTCCTGTACACATATCTGAAGGCGCCATTTTGGTATCACGAGTGATTTATTTCGGGAGAAGGCAATTACAGACAAATTTTCATTTCCGTAACTTTCATTTCCATAACCATTTTGAAAGCCATCTTGGTTACGGTAATGTATAATGGTTACGGAAATGAGTAAACTGTTGTTTTATATATATAAAAACATATAATAAGAGTTTTTTGTGCACCCCACGAAGTGTGAGGCATAGTTTATCAATGAAATTGCTAATTAACATTTTACTATATAATCATACAAAATTTATTAAATTTTTGCATTGATAATGCAGATTTAAATAAATCTTGTCTTATTATGTTGTGACTATAGATCTATTACGAATTTCACTGTTTCAGAGAGAATCAAGACGCTTGACTTTTTGACAAACACTTGGAAAGCTTCAAGGCCAGTTATCTACACTACTGCAAACAAGAAGGTTACGTTAGCCTGGGCACAAGCTGTTCGGAAGGTATTCGAGGAAATTGAACAAGTGGAAGATACCATTTTGCTCATACGTAGAAGGTTAAAGGGAAAATTGAATCACCTGCAGAAAACAGAAAATTGGGCGGTCGCCAGAAGCAGATGAGTAAGGAATACTTAAGAGAAAGAGAGGTTAAAGCAAGAAAGAGGAGGAATTTTTCCTATATATCAGATGGGACTCGTGATCAAGAAATAACGTAGCCCAATGCGCGGAGCAGAATTGCCAGAACAACGGTAAAGAAATGTTGCAACTAGAAATGGCCATTTGATCAAGTACGCCACCAACTTTCATGTACATGAGAATAAAATCAAAGCAAGCACGCGACAGCTGTAGAAAAAGTAGAAAGGACAGAGCAAAGGACCATATAGAGAATATTAGTTAGTTTGGCCTTTAAATAGGCCGATAAGCATTAACAGAAAGAGTTAACGACAAAGAAATTAAAGGCGTACAGAAGAATGCCCCGAGCTAAACTTGTCTACCAACAATCACAAATGTTGACTGAGAAAAGCCTTGAACTTCTTATGTATATACCAAACTATAAGGATTGATCAAGAAGCCTGACAAAGAAGAAAGTTCTATCTAGATAGTTTGTTTCCTACGTACTAAGGACAGTACGATCTGGAGTTTATGCAAATTTTACACTCGGGAAATCCCCAAGCACCAAATGAAAACAGGCGCTAACAGAAAAACAATTAAAATCACCGATTGAAAAAAGATAATACTGAATTTCCTGCGGAGAGCGACAATTTCGCGCTTTGAAGCAGATGAACCGACTGTTACGAGTGTAGCAAAAAGCAGTCGACTGGCTTGACGATGATGTGAGATTTTCTGCCAATTTATATCTGAAGGTGTCTGGAAAATTTCATATCCCGGTTTTGTCGTTCGCCATTTCTGGAATTAGATCACACATTCAGCAGAGATACATGTTAATGCAACTAATGACCCTGCGTATAGTTGAAGAGCATATATCGAAAGATGTATATATCAAAAGAATTCAGCTTGCAAACTTTACTTGTAATATGATGTAAAAAAATGCAGTATGGGAGTGTGAATGCAAACCAGAGGCTAAACCTCATGTAGCCGAGAGAGAAGGGGAAACGAAGGTCTGAGAGGATGTGGCAGACATAGAAAAGTAGATTTATTAAGAGGGAGGTAACAACAAGATGATAAAATTCTGGAAGTACCTGAAACTTATAGGAATCCAACAGAGCATGAAATTATGCGACATATATTAATCAAAACGTAAAGGCGTACTATTTAGGAATTCCAAGTGACGATGTAATATTTCTGTTGCTTTGCGAGTTACAACTGTAATTGATAAGACTACAGGCTGTTCTTGGCGAGCCTCGCAACGCGTAAGATTCACAGGGAGTCGCTACACAAAACGGACATTCCGTTTGCAACTCTCAATAACTTGGAACATAGGTCCTGTGGAATTTGGGCACACATGGATGTTATTATTATATGATATAGTCATGGTTTAAATTACATGTTGGATTGATGACGCAGTCGAGTAGTTCATTTTATTTGTTTCCACACCAATGTTTGAGAGATATTGAGAATGGAACTCTCTGAGTCTAGTCATGGAAGGGGGAAGCAGTGGTGTGGGTGTGGTTAAACGAACTGCGGCAACGTGTGGAACAAACGGATTGAATTAATTGATTTTGCCGTGGATTTAGTCACAACTTGCAGAACTTAGTAAATTTTTCATGAGTCAACGGTGAAGAAATTTGTAGTGCGAAGATCCCAAGGATTTAAAGATATTCATGATTGAGAAGTTCAGGTTATTGATTTTTGGTAACTTAACGAATACCGTTTTCTAAATATAAACCAACACATAATTTTATTCGCGACCAAATTCAGATGAATTTGGTTAAAACATGTAAGTAGAAATATTCTTTATATAACGACGTTTAAAAAGTAAATAATACTTAAACATACTTTACTTAAAGCGAGTCTTTAACACAAAATTATATTATTAAATATTTTGGCAGTGGTTCAGGGTGTTGGTGATTGACCAGGAAAATTTGCCCGCTTCAGGTAGTGTCCATGATTCCTTTAAATCCAGATGAATGCAATCGTTAATTGTTGGTCTGTCAACTCTTTATGGCGCGGAAAATGTAAGTGTAGTGTTTATTTTTTGTATTGGTACTGCTCCTCAAAGTCTCAATAAGTTATAATTGCTATTGTATTTTGCGTGTACCTGTCGTACAATCTAGTGATGTTTACATGTTATAGGTCATTATGTTTATTGTTCTTTCGCTCCTAGCAGTCGTCAATGTCTAATTTATCACCCAGGGTGAAGAGTGGTCGTTGATGGGCAGTGGTAATCTGAACACCTAGGGAATCGTCACTGCAGGTACTTTGAATAATGAAAATATATATAAGTATTTTATTCTCTAGCTAATCCATTTGCAGTACTGTATCTGTAATTTTTGCAAGTTAATATACTTGTAACCTTATAGTTTTATTTCAATTTTAACTTCACATCCAGGCCATCTCGACCTCACTGATGCGACGATACTTATGGACATAGTGGTGTATTTTGATGGATACATTCTGGAGTGGTGAGGAGTTATGAAAATGCCTTGAAGTGAGTCTAGTTACATTTTGGAATTTTAAATATGCTACATGTGACAAATGTGTTGAAGTTCTGTGTTATTCCGTGCCTACCATCATTATATAATTTGCCAAAAAATAATTTATGATGAGTTTCTTTAACTTAGTACTTCTATAATATTGTCATGTTTACTAGAATATGTATGTTGTTTCTATTACTGATACTGCTTACAAACCGTTTATTGTCTTTGTTTCAGGTAATGACAAGTTGGAGTAACGGTTTATGGCCAAGCCACTTTGAAGGTATATGTTGGTACACAAAAGAAATGTCTTAACGTTTTCGGAGTCGACCAAAAAACTCTGGTATTGCCAAATGATCCCGAACATGGAATTGATTGTTAAATTTAGTGTGTTTGTGATGCCATTTCCCAACATAGTATTCTTTTGTGTGTAAACATTGCTTGGATAGTTTTTTTCACTGGTTGCAACTTTTATTTTTTACTGGTATTATTATATAAAAAAGTGCTATGTGTTATGTGTGACCCCAGTGTGTGTAATGGAGCTGTATTTTCATTTGTATGGCTTCAGATCTAATGATGCGACCGGTGATTGCACAGTGTTCAAATATGCTTTCTAAAAACAGTTTATATAAGTTCTGTTTAAATTGTTTATGTGTAAAAATAAAGTTGATTGAAGTTTTTGTTGTTATGTTGTGTATCATTATTGTACTTAAATGTCATTTCCGTACCAGACCAATTTTTTCTAACAATTATCATTTTACCAACATATTTTGCATTTTGTTGTATGTTATAGTTACGTGGCTCTCAACACTATTTTCTTTAGACTATCCGGCCATTGTACGATTGTACTTTGTTATGGGATTCCTTGTATGGGCAAGTGGAATGTTACACCCCAAGGCTGTATTTGAATTACAGTAAATGTAGATTTCCCAGTGGGCTCAAATCGTTATTAAAAACGGAAATTTCTATTTTTAATGTTTGCTGTTAATTATCTTCATTCTTGTATATGCCATAATAAGGTGTCAACACATCACATCATTTACTCATAAAACGTAAAATAAATTTGGTTATGGAAATGAAATTTTGTAGACAGGACACATCTGGTGAAACCTAAATGGAAAAAATACTTGCAATATTTATCGCTGCTACCACTTCAGTCCTGCAGAGGAATACTAACACAACTTACTGGTCATTTTTTTAAAGAAGTGTCGTTAAATTGCAGTGAAAAAAAAAATATTTGAGAATTTGTAAAAATAAAATAGAATGACCCATTGACGTTTGACCCTGACGTTGGGTAAACGTTGGCAGAAGGTTGGATTTGAAAGTTTTTTAGACGTCAGAAACTGACGTCTATACAACGTCATAAAATGACCTTTATCCAACCTTTTCTGACCATAATCCAACCTTTTCTGACCATTATCTGACCATAATCCAACCTTTTCTGACCATTATCTGACCATAATCCAACCTTTTCTGACCATTATTTGGACATAATCCAACCTTTTTCTGACCATAATCCAACCTTTTCTGACCATTATCTGACCATATGCCAACCTTATCTGGCAAAATTTTCTGACCATGATTTAACCTCATTCAAAACTTTTGGAATATGATTTTTTTTTTCATTTTGGAAGCTCTTTATAGGGTTAATAAATAAGCATTCTTATGATTTTAGCAATTTATTTTATACTCGGAATCAACAAGTTACAAAGCAAGAAATGTGGTACTATAACAAATGCAAGATTTACATAATATTTTTTGAAACTATTAAACTTGACGGTATGTACTTTAATAACGCTTCATGTATTAATTAAGCATGTTTTAGAAATAAGATAAACAAAATCCTTCTGGAATATTAACACTGACATTTTATATAGCAAACATCCATGCATGTGTTTATTCTTATATCACCACTGAACTGATCACTCGAGTTAGGGATTTTTCAATCATCTATCCAACTCACTGATTGTATATTTGTCTTTGTATTTTATAACTGAATCTAGTTCTGAATGTTAAATGGAACAATATTCTGAATATTTTGTTATAACTATAAATAGCAATGTTCATGTATCTTCATTAGTATTCTAGCTTCTTTCGTTCTCCTACACTATGTCGATCTGGGGCATACTTTAAGCGTATCATTACCGTCTCCAACCTGAGATCTCATCACACTTTCTGAAATTAAAAAAAAATAAAATAATCAGTTACAAGTGCAAGAAATAAATCACTTTTACATATTATAATTTAACGAAATTCTAACAAAACTTTCCAACTACTTAAAAAGATACTTACTATTTTTAATTTAGTTTAAACCATGTAGTTTCGTGTACCTGCTGTATATATCTATTAATTTTGATAAAAATGGCTTCGTGAATTTCATTATAAAATAAAGGGTAATAAGATCACTGTATTTTCTATAATATTTTGAAATATACCTGTCACAAAATCTTGGTAGGTTTTCATTTTTCTTTTCCTCTAAATATTTTCATCTTCCTCCTGAACTTTTGACACATGTTGAATTATCATAATTTTCACAATCTGAAAGACGAAATATAATCGTTTTAGAATTTAACCATGTGTGGGAAGGATGTTTGTCTAATAAAATAGGCAAAATCCAATTACTATTAATCTTAGTTACAGTAACTCATAAGCGCATGAAAAACTGATATAACAAATACCAAAATGAAATTAATTCTACTCCCGCAAAAATTGATATTGTTATTTTTTATATTCAATGTACTTTGTACAAATGCTCATACAACATCAAAGAAATTAACATGTTACTGTCATTTTTATAGATATCATCTCTGCCCAGCATGATCTGGTCTGCTAAGTGTATATAGGAGAGACTGGCTTAGTGTATAACGTTTTATGATACGAGCATACAACTTGTTGATAAGCAGGCTAATTAACAAACTATTACTTTTATTGATTTATAACTATGATAATGTGTTTTCTGATTGATAATATGTTGTTTGATTACATTAATAAAAAGATAGCTAGTCAAATACAATGTGCTTTCAGATATATCTTACCAAAGTCGTATTATTTACATGTATCAAATGCCATGAATCATTATCATAATATAAGAAACACATGGTATGCTAACAGTATGGGTAAAGTACTTCAATTAACAACGAGTAGTTTAACAACTACACAGATATCAAAATCAAACTGCATCCGATACATGTGTAAATGACTGGTCCCTCATATAAGGGAAATTCATGTTGATAAGAAGTATAAGACGAAATTTAATTTACCAGCATTTGAATAATAAGAGTCTTACGTACTGCATTTAACTTTTTATTGATTTCAATTGCTAGGATATTTCCTACCATTGATTGTGCATTTATTTGGCATGGCGATATAGTGTGGGCAAAATGATCCGATTATACAGACTGTTCTATAGCAAATGATAAAGTGTACTTACGTGGAAACAAAAATATTTATCTCGCGAAATCACGTTACATTAAGTTTTACCAGTCAAACATTTCAATGATCAAATAACCATCGAATCCAAACAAACATGCGGTAAATTAGCATTGAAAAACAATATATAATGTTTGCCTACCTTTTTCTTTTGTTTGGAATATACAACTTTGTCTGTCAACCCGTCGTTTTTTTGTCCGCCAATACAATTGAATTTCAAATCCGATAAGTCGCAAATTCGAATTTACTAAATTATTTACCACTATAAAATGAAGCCCTCAAAAATGATAACAGCTTCTTTGTAAATTATATAAACACTTCTTAGACTAATTCGAAGAGATAAGATATTATTTAAACGAAAATAGAGCAAATATATTTCATACTGATCTGCGACTATCCGTTTACAGAGCGCCACCTATCGAATATCGTACGTTAGCCACCCACGTGATACTGTTGTTTTGATGGAGAAAATGAATACATAATGTTCCCTTTCTAAATTTAAACTTAAAATTCTCGCTGTTTATGCTTTCATTTATATATTTATCACACACCCGTGCCGATTTTGCGACTCCGTAAATATGGTATGGCACGGCCGTGCATATATTTTGACGTGACGTCATTAGCGTTATGCTAACATAGTGTAAAGACGCGCTAAATGTTAGCGTTATACTATAGGAGCGTCAATGAAAAAATGACTCTTATTTCACCTTAAACGGTCTCTATTTTGGGTATGTGATAAATAGAATATTAAATTCGTGTAAGTTCATTACTGAATTTATTGTACTCGTTGAATAAATTAATATTATGCTCGCCAGAGGCTCGCATAATATAATTTTATTCAACTCGTGCAATAAATTCAGTATTGAACTTACACTTATTCAATATCCTCTATATATTGGTTTCATAAATTAAATTCACCTATTGTCAGATTACCGACCAAAACCCGACGTCGAGGCGACGTCAAAATGAAACGTCTGTTAGACGTCGGGGATTCAACGTCGATTTGACGTTGTAAGAAGGTCACCGACGTCGCGACCAAAATTCAACGTTGATCCAACGTTGGGTCAACGTCGGGTGTTTGCTGGGATGTAAGTGGTACCGAATAACGGACCCATTCACAATCACAAACGGACCTTCACAATTTTCAGACTGGGTCCGACGGAGCCGTTCACAATTTCTGGTGAAATTTCACAATTCTGATTAATTAAGACTACTTAAGCCTTGAATAGCGTATTATTTCCTCTCTTCTCATAATGATGCTAAAATTTTGCCTGTTGTGCTGTTGTTTATCTTAAAATGCGTTTAGCCAACCATGATTTCCGGTGCATTCGCCCTTGAAACTTTTGTACTGTTTAAATACAAAACTTCTAGGGACAAATCAATACTGAAACAAACGTCTGATAATTTCTGTAAACATCATTCAAAATGTCTCGTAACAGTAAATATTATGTTAAAAAATTATATGTTCTTACTGCTTAATAAGATATTAACAATCTTAATTAAAAAATTCACAATTTGTAAAGAAACACACTTTTTTTCCACAATTTTTATGGTACCCGACCCATTCACAATTCAGGGGGAAAATTGCTGGATAGGAAAAAACTGGGATATTTATCAAAAAGTGAGAATTACTCAAAAATCTTATAAAAACTTATTACATAACCTCTTTTACTTTCTTTCTCATAGACAGCAAAGATGTTACTACAAACCACAATATATCTGCTGTTCCTGTCAACAGTTTTTGCAGGTAGTGTTTCTTCTTGACTTATTTCCTGTTTTCATATCTAAAGTTAACTGAAATTAAAGATGACATTGTATAATGATTGATTCAGTCCAAATCATATAATAATGTTATATGGATAACAAATATTGATGATGCTGAGATATAGATCTAGAATTATTAATTGATATAATATTATTTCATTTCCTTACTTGTTTTCATGTGTTTTTTTTCCCTTCATAAAATACATTGTATGCAGAAAATTATTGTGTATTAATTATATAAGTTTATAAAGGTCCTCTGTACAGTAATAATCATCATTTGTCATCAAGGTCTAAGAACTATGTAAAGAAAATATACTTTGGCATAGTAAATATATTTATTTTGTTAAGTGTAATTATATATAAACTTCTAAATACTGTTGTTTTAGTTAATCGCCCACCAAATATATATGTGCAGCCAACAGACCGTGATATATATTATAAACCTGGAGAATCAGTTGAGATATTGTGTATAGCTGATGGTATACCAAAACCAAAGTAAGTCAAAATTATTTCTACAAGCTGGCTAATTTGTTCTCAGTGATTTTCCCTGGTTATATAACAGACTCTGATACTCTCATGCAGTTTTCCCAAAAATCTGAACTTAAAACTGCTTTTTTACTTCCAAAATTAGCAATTTTAGTGATAATTTTTCCCAGGCTTCTTCCCAATTAAGTGAAAAAAAACACTGGTTCTTTTATGTCCATATAAGTTTAATTTCTACCTGAACAGTTCTTTTTTAAATACTAAGATTAATTCACAAAACGTTGTTTTTTTTTCTGGAATTTTAATACGATTATAAATGTACTTGAAATAATATTTGATAGCGGATTATAAGTTGCTATAGTATTTCGCATACCAATACAGTCAGAAAGTTTGCCAAAAACGACCATCACATAAAGTTGTTTTTTTATTCCAAAAATGATATCTCTGGGAGAATAACTATAATGAATATTATTATATTGACACCTGCAGGTATATATGGAGACGTAACGGAGAGGCATATAATCCCAGCGGTCAAGATGACCGTGTAGTCCAACTACCAAATCAAGGTACAATCGTGTTTAACAAGCCAGAAGATAAAGATGAAGGTATCTTCCAGTGTTTTGCTGACAATGGGTATGGAATATCTGCTTCAGTGAAGATCAACCTGAGAGAAGCTAAACTTAAAAAATTTGCATATGAACCAAGACAGGTATGTGTATGAAGTTTGAAGAATTATGTACAAACTTCAAATTTTATTTCACTGGAAAAAAGCAGTTGTCCTTCACTTTAGATATATATCACTTAGAAGCATAGCTTTCAAAGAAATAGTAGGTCCATGGCAGTTGCTGTTATTAATTGCTTAAGCAATGGTTAAATAAGGCTTTCAGTTCATTTTTTGCTGTCATCTGATTAATACTAAGTTTTACTTAAAATATGTTTTTTTCATATTTTACTGGAATACCCAAATGAGACAGAAGGCAATATGTATATGTACACTTTCAGCTTCTTACATGTACTTTATGCCATTCTTTCCATTAAATTTTATGTAAACATAATAAAATAGTTTGGCAAAGGGACACAGCTATTTCCATATTTTGATTATGCTACAGAATTTCCCTTAATTAAATGTCAGTATTGTATAGTAAGTACAACTCATTTTAATTTATTTTTTCAGACACATACAGTTTATGCTGGGAAGGATCTAACTTTACCATGTACCCCACCCCAGAGTTATCCACCTGCAGATGTTTATTGGGTGATAAAAGAACCAGATGGTAGATGGCAAGCTATCAACTTTGATAAAAGAGTTAGCATGGATATTGAAGGTAAGTCTGCTGCAAAATGGGATAATAGATTACAAATGAATGTTTATGTGTGACCTAAGTGAGTAGATTCAAGTGGAGTGATTTAATGTAAGGTGAAGGGGGGGGGGGGTAAATAAAGCAAAACAAGTGATGTTGACTCTAATGGGGTGTTTTTGACTGGTACATACATAGTGGAGTGGAGTATATTGAAGTCTAAAGTCTAGTAATGTGGTGTAGTGGTAGAACAGTAAAGTGATGTGGGGTGTAGTAGAGTGATGTGGGGTGTAGTAAAGTGATGTGGGGTGTAGTAGAGTGATGTAGGATGTAGAAGATTGTGATGTGGGGTGTAGTAGAGTGATGTGGGGTGTAGAAAATTGTGATGTGGGGTGTAGTAGAGTGATGTGGGGTGTAGAAGATTGTGATGTGGGGTGAAGTAGGGTAATGTGGGGTGTAGTAAATTGTGATGTGGGGTGAAGTAGAGTGATGTAGGATGTAGAAAATTGTGATGTGGGGTGTAGTAAAGTGATGTAGGATGTAGAAGATGTGATGTGGGGTGTAGTAAATTGTGATGTGGGTGAAGTAGAGTGATGTAGGATGTAGAAGATTGTGATGTGGGGTGTAGTAGAGTGATGTAAGGTGTAGAAGATTGTGATGTGGGGTGTAGTAGAGTTATGTGGGTTGTAGTAAAGTGATGTGGGGTGTAGTAAAGTGATGTGGGGTGTAGTAGAGTGATGTAGGATGTAGAAGATTGTGATGTGGGGTGTAGTAGAGTGATGTAGGATGTAGAAGATCGTGATGTGGGGTGTAGTAGAGTAATTTGGGGTGTAGTAAAGTGATGTGGGTGTAGTAAAGTGATGTGGGGTGTAGTAAAGTGATGTGGTGTAGTAGAGTGATATAGGATGTAGTAGAGTGATGTGGGGTGTTGTAGAGTGATGTAGGATGTAGAAGATCGTGATGTGGGGTGTAGTAGAGTAATTTGGGGTGTAGTAAAGTGATGTGGGTGTAGTAAAGTGATGTGGGGTGTAGAAGATTGTGATGTGGGGTGTAGTAAAGTTATGTGGGTTGTAGTAGAGTGATGTAGGATGTAGAAGATTGTGATGTGGGGTGTAGTAGAGTGATGTAAGGTGTAGAAGATTGTGATGTGGGGTGTAGTAGAGTTATGTGGGTTGTAGTAAAGTGATGTGGGGTGTAGTAAAGTGATGTGGGGTGTAGTAGAGTGATGTAAGGTGTAGAAGATTGTGATGTGGGGTGTAGTAGAGTTATGTGGGTTGTAGTAAAGTGATGTGGGGTGTAGTAAAGTGATGTGGGGTGTAGTAGAGTGATGTAGGATGTAGAAGATCGTGATGTGGGGTGTAGTAGAGTAATTTGGGGTGTAGTAAAGTGATGTGGGTGTAGTAAAGTGATGTGGGGTGTAGAAGATTGTGATGTGGGGTGTAGTAAAGTGATGTGAGGTGTAGTAGAGTGATGTGGGGTGTAGTAAAGTGATGTGGGTGTAGTAGAGTGATATAGGATGTAGAAGATTGTTATGTGGGGTGTAGTAGAGTGATGTAGGATGTAGAAGATTGTGATATGGGGTGTAGTAGAGTTATGTGGGGTGTAGAAGATTGTGATGTGAGGTGTTGTAGAGTGATGTAGGATGTAGAAGATTGTGATGTGGGGTGTAGTAGAGTGATGTAGGATGTAGAAGATTGTGATATGGGTGTAGTAGAGTTATGTGGGGTGTAGAAGATTGTGATGTGAGGTGTTGTAGAGTGATGTAGGATGTAGAAGATTGTGATGTGGGGTGTAGTAGAGTGATGTAGGATGTAGAAGATTGTGATGTGGGGTGTAGTAGAGTGATGTAGGATGTAGAAGATTGTGATGTGGGGTGTAGTAGAGTGATGTAAGGTGTAGAAGATTGTGATGTGGGGTGTAGTAGAGTTATGTGGGTTGTAGTAAAGTGATGTGGGGTGTAGTAAAGTGATGTGGGGTGTAGTAGAGTGATGTAAGGATGTAGAAGATTGTGATGTGGGGTGTAGTAGAGTTATGTGGGTTGTAGTAGAGTGATGTGGGGTGTAGTAAAGTGATGTGGGTGTAGTAGAGTGATATAGGATGTAGAAGATTGTGATGTGGGGTGTATTAAAGTGATGTGGGGTGTAGTAGAGTGATGTAGGATGTAGAAAATTGTGATGTGGGGTGTAGTAGAGTTATGTGGGGTTGTAGTAAAGTGATGTGGGGTGTAGTAAAGTGATGTGGGGTGTAGTAGAGTGATGTAGGATGTAGAAGATCGTGATGTGGGGTGTAGTAGAGTAATTTGGGGTGTAGTAAGAGTGGATGTGGGTGTAGTAAAGTGATGTGGGGTGTAGAAGATTGTGATGTGGGGTGTAGTAAAGTGATGTGGGTGTAGTAGAGTGATATTAGGATGTAGAAGATTGTGATGTGGGGTGTAGTAGAGTGATGTAGGATGTAGAAGATTGTGATATGGGGTGTAGTAGAGTTATGTGGGGTGTAGAAGATTGTGATGTGAGGTGTTGTAGAGTGATGTAGGATGTAGAAGATTGTGATGTGGGGTGTAGTAGAGTGATGTAGGATGTAGAAGATTGTGATGTGGGGTGTAGTAGAGTGATGTGGGTGTAGTAGAGTGATGTAGGATGTAGAAGATTGTGATGTGGGGTGTAGTAGAGTGATGTAAGGTGTAGAAGATTGTGATGTGGGGTGTAGTAGAGTTATGTGGGTTGTAGTAAAGTGATGTGGGGTGTAGTAAAGTGATGTGGGGTGTAGTAGAGTGATGTAAGGTGTAGAAGATTGTGATGTGGGGTGTAGTAGAGTTATGTGGGTTGTAGTAGAGTGATGTGGGGTGTAGTAAAGTGATGTGGGTGTAGTAGAGTGATATAGGATGTAGAAGATTGTGATGTGGGGTGTAGTAGAGTGATGTAGGATGTAGAAAATTGTGATGTGGGGTGTAGTAGAGTGAATATAGGATGTAGAAGATTGTGATGTGGGGTGTAGTAGAGTTATGTGGGTTGTAGTAAAAGTGATGTGGGGTGTAGTAAAGTGATGTGGGGTGTAGTAGAGTGATGTAAGGTGTAGAAGATTGTGATGTGGGGTGTAGTAGAGTTATGTGGGTTGTAGTAGAGTGATGTGGGGTGTAGTAAAGTGATGTGGGGTGTAGTAGAGTGATGTAGGATGTAGAAGATTGTGATGTGGGTGTAGTAAAGTGATGTGGGGTGTAGTAAAGTGATGTGGGTGTAGTAGAGTGATATAGGATGTAGAAGATTGTTATGTGGGGTGTAGTAGAGTGATGTGGGGTGTAGTAGAGTGATGTAGGATGTAGAAGATTGTGATGTGGGGTGTAGTAGAGTGATGTAGGATGTAGAAGATTGTGATGTGGGGTGTAGTAGAGTGATGTGGGGTGTAGTAAAGTGATGTGGGGTGTAGTAGAGTGATGTAGGATGTAGAAGATTGTGATGTGGGGTGTAGTAGAGTGATGTAGGATGTAGAAGATTGTTATGTGGGGTGTAGTTAATTGTGATGTGGGGTGTAGTAGAGTGATGTAGGATGTAGAAAATTGTGATGTGGGGTGTAGTAAATTGTGATGTGGGGTGTATTAAAGTGATGTGGGGTGTAGTAGAGTGATGTGGGGTGTATTAAAGTGATGTGGGGTGTAGTAGAGTGATGTAGGATGTAGAAGATTGTGATGTGGGGTGTAGTAGAGTGATGTAGGATGTAGAAGATTGTGATGTGGGGTGTAGTTTAGGCATAATGAAGTGATTTTTTGTGTAGTGGAGTTATGTGGGGTGTAATGTAGTGATGTGGGGATTGATGTGGGGTGTAATGGAGGGATGTGGGATGCAATTGAGTGATGTCAGGTGTAATGGAGTGGGTTTAAGTTGTAATGGAGTGATGTGGGATGTAATGAAGTGAATGAAAATTTAACTTATAAGACAGAAATTTCAAGGTTAAAATTCATATACATATTTGTATGTGTTGTTTTATTTTTGAATGTTTATTGTAAAAATATTGAGAGGCAACATACAACTGAACATAGGAATCAGACTGCTTGGCTTTGTTATTTGACCTGGTTCAATACGCGTGACATGCCAGTCTTGTTGCAGCCAGCATTTTCAGGACAATTATTCTATATACAACCACACTTTATTTTTCAGGCAAGCTCCGATTTACAAATGTGTTGAGATCTGATATGGTCGGGGGTAGAGCTTACTCTTGTATGGCCATCAACTACTTCATGAGAGACAATGCCATTGGTCCAGAACATGTTGTCACAGTATTGGGATGTATGTTACTATAATATATAGATATTTTTCTATAAAAAGATTATTCAACTGTTTTAGTATACTGGCTTTAATTTGTTATATACAATGTTTTTAGATATGAATTATGGACTGAAACAGACTGAAAGAACATACTATGATCTTTGTAGCACGCCGAAACTGTTCGCAAGACTGCGAAAACTATTCAACGCCCCCTCATCAGATGTCATTTTTCATACACCCACATAAATTGTGAATATGTGATTATATATAAAAAGTAAAAAGACAAAGTGGAAAAATATTAAACAAAACTATTTATTTACTGATGTTAAACACTTTAATCCTTGACCTGATGAATTTATGTAATTAATTTGTGTCCAGCTTTGAATTTGTGACGGACAATTCAAAGGTTAGGGGATTTCATGCTTAAAATACCAAGGCTTACCAGGTTCAATTTTAGTACAATTAAAGGTTAAGTCACTATCCACATAGATTTGTTCAAATTTCAGCTACAGAACAGAAGCAGCCTGCTAAAGAATTGTGGACATCACCTAGTGACCAGTTCTTTGTTAAAGGTGGAACTCTCAGACTCAAATGTATTTTTGCTGGAAAGTATGTATTATATTAAATTCATAGTGATTTATATTGTTACCCTACTGTAAGTGATTGAGGTTTTAGAGATTTAGACGTTTAAATTATTAACTTGTGTCAAATACTAACACTATAAACTGTATATTAATTTGTTTAATACAACAAACTGTACAGGTTTTCATATACCCACAAGATCAACTTTTTCCATAGGCATATTTATATTTTTACTATATTAAGAGATTTTTTATGTTTTATCATAACCATATAATTATAGAGATGGGGTAATGGCATTTCAGAATTACAGGAAAAGATAATGATAATTTTCAATCTTTTATAGTCCCACTCCGGTAGTATATTGGGAGAAACTTGAGGGAACATTTCCAGATAGAGCAAAGTTTAAGAGTTTTGGACAAGAGTTACACATCACTGATGTACGTGAGTCAGATGCTGGCCAGTATGAATGTATGGGTCTAAACAGCGAGTCAACACAAAGGGCAACTAAAGCCTTTGATGTAAGAATAGAAGGTAAGTTTCTTTTTGTCTTAATTAAATTTGTAAAAGATAAATCAGTGACTACTGTTTTATTGATTTAACATCCTAGGTCTATGCAGAATAAAATGAGGACGTTGACTTCAAATTACTATGACTGTTATGGGTTTTAATTTGATTATAAGGAGGCTACTGTAGCTTTTCATTCTACTCTAGATAGACAGCCTACTAATGCTTTAAATTTTATGGCCGTCCATCCATATTTCAGTAAAGTATTTTATCAGAGGATAAAGTTTGGTATACTATAACTTTGCCAGTGGCTCTTGTACAAAGGGCAATTAACAGTTAACTTTCTAGTTGAGTGAAGACAGCTTCAGTCTTCTTGTAAACATTGAACTGATTGAAGCTAATGCTTTTTGGAAAAGAAAAAAAGTTTTTTAGTTGTTATTTACAATGATTGCATAAAGAAAAGTTGTTAAATAGAGGATAAAAAGAATGAAAGAGCTCATATTAGTAATGTTATTTCAGCGGCACCTTTCTGGGTGGAAGAACCTCACGATGTTGAAGCCAGTATTAATGAGAAGGCAACATTTATATGTAAAGCTGATGGTGACCCTAAACCTGAATATGCCTGGTACATCAATGGTGTACCACTTGAAGATAGTATGTTTATTATTAATTATTCAATTCTAATTCATTGATGCAAGTAATCTATTTTATTAGCTAGCCTGTCACAAAGTGACAAGGTGAGCTTTTTTAATCACTTTCGTCCGGCATCCGTCCTTTCGTAAACTTTTACTTTAAAGCAACATCTCCTGATAAACTACTATACCAATTCCATCTAATCTTCACAGGAATGTTAATTTGGTGGTCACCTTTAAATATTGTTCAAAGAAATCAATTTCATGCAGAACTCGACTTGCCATAGCAATCAAAAGAAAAAACTTAAAAATACTTCTTTTTATAAACCCCAAAAAAGCTAGATCTTAGATATTTAACATGAAACATCTTTTTATGGGTGTCTACGAAGTTTGTTCAAATTAAAGCCCAGGGATCAAAATTGGCCCTGTCCCAGGGGGGTCATTGTTTTTCCCTATTTGTGTATAGTAGAAACTTAAATAATCTTTTAAAAAAAACCAAATAGCTAGAGCTTAGATATTTAGTATGAAACATTTTCTTGTGAGTGTCTACCAAGTTTGTTGAAATAAAAGCCCTGGGGTCAAAATTGGCCCCGCCCCTGGGGGTCATGGATTTTCTTTATATGTATATATTAAAACTAATGTTTTTACTCATGCACTATTTCAGATACAAATATTAACGATTAAGATTTTATATCTGCCTTTGTTTATAGTTTACAATATTACTTGTTCTTTGTCATGGTGAGTGTCTACATACAGGTGAGCGATTTCAGGGCCATAATGGCCTTCTTCTTTAATTGGAGCGGTAGCTTAGCGGTTAAGGTGCTTTTCAACCATGGATCATGGGTTCGAGTCTTACTCTACCACAACCATGATTTCTCATTACACCAGTACTGGTCGGTTCCAGGAAGTTGACTTGAAAGTGATTAATAAGCTGCAAGAACTTGTTTCACAATTGATCTGATTAATATGTCAATTATGTCATACTTCATTTAGTTAAAAAAATCTCTGGCGTTTAAAGATCAATGTTGGATGCTGGATTCTTGCTATGACTGAATTCTTACAGGAAAAGATTGCTATAAAACTTTCTTACCTGAAGTTGTTGACTCTAACAAATTGACTAACAAATAAGATTATAAAAGTTGCTTAGTGATGTAAACACAAGACAATAATTGGCTATAATGTTTAAGATAAGAGAGAGTATGTTATTGTGGAATATTTCTATCATGATAACAGGACAGAACGAGCTGGGTGTACGAGATCCACGTATCTACAACAACAACCGATTCTATAAGAAAGATGCTAACAATATTACCCTGACAAATCTAACATTAGAAGATCACATGAACATCCAATGTAATGCCAGTAACAAACACGGATATGTCTTTTCTGATGTCTACCTTAATGTTCTGGGTAAGTTGATATTACACATATATTACCTCAATGTACAGGGTATATTAATATCACAAAGTTTATATTCAACCTTTATGACTATTGTGCTTATAAAGTTAATATCACAAATGAAAATGAATATTTCATGTATTTAAGGAAGGGCTCAATCTAAATTTCAATTTTGTTGCCTTATTATTGTAAACAAGGCTTGGTCATATTTACTTACTAAAAGATTAAACTTATGTTTTTAAGCACACCATATATGTAAAAAATAAAATAAAATATTCTAGAATATTTAGGATGCTTTAGATGGTTCATCCAGTGATATTGTTTGGCCAATCTATTAATTATAGAAAACTTTTCTTTAAAATAATTTCAACTGATCCCATAGTGCTTTTATATATACATGACAATTATAGCAAAAACTAAGGGTACTTTATTTTTAGCTCGACTTTTCTATGAAAAGGGGAGCTATCCTACTCGCCCCGGCGTCGGCGTCGGCGTCACACCTTGGTTAAGTTTTTCGTACCACCCCACTTTATTTCAGAAGTATTACAAGTATGGCTTTGAAACTTACCATACTTGTTCACCATCATAACCTCCATCTACAGACAAGAGTACATAACTCTGTCAAGGTTTTTGACAGAATTATGGCCCTTTTTTGACTTAGAAAGTGTATTGAGCTTGGTTAAGTTTTTTGTACCACCTCACTTTATTTCAAAACCATTGGAGGTATTGCTTTGAAACTGACCATACTTGTTTACCATCACGACCTTCATCAACAGACAAGAGGACATAACTCTGTCAAGGTTTTTGACAGAATTATGCCCCTTTTTGACTTAGAAAATACATTGAATATGGGTAAAATCCACTTATTGCCTTAATCCTTTGAGATATTGCTTTGAAACTTTTAATGCTATTTCACATCATTACCCCCATCTGTACGCAAGAGAAGGTAACTCTGTCAAGGATTTGTTTTAAAAATTAAGGCCTTTTATCGACTTAGAATCTTGGTTAAGTTTTTAGTACCAGTCCACTTTTTGACTGAACTGTTTGAGATATTAATTTGAAAGTTGGAATACTTGTTTACCATCATGGTCCCAAAACATGGGCAGGAGAAGGTAATTCTGTTAAGGATTTTATTTGAATTATGGCCCTTTTTGACTTAGAAACTCAGTTAAGATTTTCATTCTTGTCCACTTGTTGACTTAACCATTTGAGATATTACTTTGGAAGTTGGAGTTCTTATGTGCCATCATGAGACCTATCTGTAAGCAAGAGAAGATAACTCTGTGAAAATGTTTCTTGATTTGTACTTAGAAATTCCTAGTTAAAGTCTTGTGTGCCCTTAACTGTCAAAGTTTTGTTTTATAGGCAAGCACTAAAAAAGTCGAGCGCGCTGTCCTTCTGACAGCTCTTGTTTATGTGAAGTGTAGAGTTGTTACCACCAATTATTGACCGCCTCCGTTGTTGAGAGGTTAGAGTCGATGACTTCTAATCCAGTTACCTCTCTGGCGTGGGTTCGATCCCCGGGAGATGCTTTGGTAGATTAGCACAGAGGAAGTTAGTCTAGTACTGGTGTAACTCTCCAGGAACTATGGTTAGGAAACTACCCGCCTATATGACTGAAATACTGTTGGGGGGAAAAGGCGTAAAATCAAACAAACAAACAAACAAAACCACCAATTAACAATACACTTTTTATCTTTGTTATGAAAACATAATTGTTGTAAAATTTATTGAAAATTTATATCTTAATTAACATCTCTATGTTTTTGTAACATTTTATAGCTTTAGTAACATGTATATAAATGTAAATTTTCAGCTGAAAAGCCTACTATAATCAAGCCTCCGCCTGCACAGATCAAGGTTGCTGAGAGTAAATCTGTTACACTAGACTGCCCGGGAAAGGTTAAAAATGACCCTACAGTCACCCGGTACAGAACCAAAGGCAAATTTCAGGGGACGGTTTCAAAATTATGCCTAACGGGGGGAAACTAAAACCCGGTATTATTGTATACCAAATAAGTTAGTAGCTTTACTTTAACAATTATATATTATAGTATTTTCTAAATGTTTCTTATGCCAGTTATTGTGTCTACAATGATCATACAAATTTTATTTATCTAATTATCTGATCAATTTCTTATTGAACTTGTCAAGCTTTCAATTTTGGAAATGTCCATTAACAATTTAGGGGATATCAAGATGAACATTTGAAGTCGATCAGTCAACAGTATAGAGCCATACGCAAGGTTTGCAGGTAGACCTTGCTGTATATGCTGGCAAAGGCTTAAACATTTTATGGGTTGAGCAGAGAAGGGTTAGATATTTCTAAGTTGAAATCACATTGCTGTTTCAAATTTTAAATTTTAATGTACCTGATCCTTTAATCATTGTCTTTTACTTAAAAGATTTGTCATGACTATCTAAGTTCAAATATTTATGCTGACAATATAGGTCCATTATAAGCAAGATTGATCTATTTATGTTCCATCAGTAGAGATTACATGCAGTGTGGGGGTTCAAATCCCGACATGGACTTTGGTATCTTTCATGTGAGGAAGCTATCCAGCTTAGCTTATGGAACGTCAGTGGTTCTGTTCAGGTCATCCCCCACCAGTAAAGCTGGGACATTGCCATATGACCTTTACTGCGTAAGTGTGATGTAAAACCCAATCAAACAAACAAACATACAGTGTGTCAATGACTGAAATCTCTTCTGTTGAATATAGATTTTTGTATGTTTTACAGAAAGTGGTAATGGCTGATGCAGGTGACTATAGATGTAGAGCAAAGAATATCTACGGTGAGGTGACGTCATCCTCGTGTAAAACACAAATTAGACGTAAGTTTACAATTATAACTAAATACCCCTAATATCTATACCTACAGCAATATATGAAGTTTATAGAATGAAGAGAAAATAATGAAATTTAGAAAATGTTTAATATTATTTTATGAAGTTGATTAGTTTTAACCAATTGATTCATTGTACTTAGATTTATAAGCAGGATTTATGCAAAAGATAGCTGACATTAGATTTTTATCTTTTTTTTGCCAAAAAGAAAAGGGAATGGAGTTATAGTTACGATATTGTTTGATTATTTAACAAAATTTTAATATTTAATGGTTGAATGTTTTGTTTGTTATCTGGGTATACACATGGGATGCTCCTGAAAATTTATTGTCAATGTCCTCCTTGTTTATTGAAAGGTTTTCAGTTTTGTTACCTCATTCAGCATTATTCTGTTTTACAGTATATACATATTTCATTTGTAGATTTGTTTATTTAAGGAAAGACGAGAATTGAGCAGTATCCGCTAGATCTTGAAGTTATAGCAGGATACGACGCTAAGTTTACATGTTCAGGATCTACAGATTTTGATGAGGCTGCACACATGGAGGTGTACTGGGAGAAGGATGATAAACGTGTGTCAACTAACGAACAAAGAATGACACAAAACTTTCAGGATAATTCATTGACAATTTCTGGAACAATTGTGCGAGATTCTGGAGTTTATACATGTATTATAACAAATGGCTTGGATGAAGATAGGGCATATGCAATATTGACTGTTAAAGGTTAGTGCTAGATGTAGATCTGGTTGATCTCTGTAGTCTGTTAACTTCTGCAATAATTTTAGTAGTTACTCCATGACCTACAATGTTTGATATAGACTTCCAAGATAAATCTCTGGTTGTTTGATTGGTGAATATTGGAAGGCAGGCGGCTGGACAATGATAACATGCACACCTCCTTCATTTTTCAAGAGATTTTAACCAATTTTTAACTGAATAACCAGTATCAAGTGTCCTGATATGAAACCGTTTGTTGAGATTTATTTGATTTTAAATGGAATAAAAAGACACTTTATTTTCACATATAAATTATGACAATTCTGGTCACTAACTTGTCTACGTTTTCCTTTATATACTTTTATTTGAGTGTATCAACATTAAGAAAATATTCCCATGCCGACACAAAAGAATTAACTAAACATCAGATCTCCTTACCTTTAAATAAAATTTGAAATGCTTTTATAAATATTTTTATGCAATGAAAACATAAGACTTGTTTATATAAAATATATTTGCTCTTACATTGTTATTAATTTGGTATTTTATTATTTATAGACAGGCCTGACCCACCATCTGGCGTGGAGACAGAAAGATGCCGAGACTCGTCGGCTGATCTTAAATGGATAAAGGGTATAGAAAACAATGCCCCAGTCCAATATTTTATTGTACAGTATAACACCTCATTCAATCGTGACCAATGGGTTTCTGCAAAAAAAGTGGAATATTCACAGAACACTGCTACGATACCTCTTCAGCCGTGGGGGAATTATACATTCAGGGTGATAGCAACAAACAAAATAGGTGCAAGTTCTCCTAGTTTCCATACAACCAAAGTTTGTCGTACAAACCCGGCACAACCAGAAAGAAATCCCCAGAATGTGAGATCTATAGGAGATACAAGAAACATGCTCAAAATACAGTGGATTGTAAGTTTACTTTTATATTAGAATACTTGCACTTTGATGTTTAGCATCATTTCAAATCTTTGAAGAGATAAATTAATACCTTCTTTATAACAAGTTTAAACATGTTTAATGATGTAAGATTCCTTAGACTTTTTATCAGATTAAATAACAGTTTGGATATCAATTATTTTGTTTACCAAATGTACTTTTAATATAAGTGGAACAAAGTTAAATTTATCTTACAATTTCAAATTTCATTGTGTTTCAGCCAATGAACGAGTTAGAGCAGAATGGTCCAGGTTTCAAATATCAGCTCACGGTGAAAGAACGTGGAAGTACTCGATCGGATACATATAATATAGATAATTGGCGGAATGATACGATAGAAATACCAAAGAGTAAACCTTACACACCGTACCTAGTCAAACTTCAGGCCAAAAATAATGTAGGTGATGCTAAAGAAGATCCGACAGAGTATACCTTATACTCATATGAAGATAGTTAGTATATTTATTTTATATTTCTTGCCTTAATACCTGTATCTTATTTTGGTAAATTAAGTGGATATTTAGGGCCTTTTGCAGTTTGACATTTTCTTTCTTTATTCACTTTGCAATATTATACTTTTAAAAACATTTTCAAAATTTTCATGGAGATTAACATGAATCTGGAGGCATGCCTCTTTAAAATATGAATAAAATTGATTAAAACTATCACAGCTGTGAGAAAAATTCATAATACAGTCGAGACTGTCATATGTGACTTTCCAAGGGACCATATGACAGGGAGTCTCTTAAAACAGTCTCAAAGAAAATTAAAATTTAAATACCATCTATATACCATTGTGACTTAATATACATAACTGTGTGAAGGAACAATAATAAACCAATTGCAAATAAACATAGGTACTTTAACAGTTTAAATATTTGTTGTAAATAAAATAAGAATCCCTGTAAAACAAATCACATAATCACATGAATATCATATAAAATTTAATTTTAGTTTTTGTATTAGATTTATATTGAATCATTATGGTACATAATAAATTTGATTTTGATGCATTAAAATAAACATCAGGCTTTAAAAACATATCAATATCCAAAGTTTTTTCTCTTTAAATGAAATGTCTGGAATCAGCATTTTCCGGTAGTATTTATGCAGCCATAGAAATGTGAAATAAAAAAATTGCTGCCTTAAAAGATCTTCCGTTAGCACTCCATAAACATTAAAAACAATCTGACACAAATCCTAATCCAGTTTGCTCAGGTCATTATGTATATTACACTTCAATTTGATAACACATTGATTGCATCATGCTTACCATATTTGGCAGTCTACTCCAGACGCTACGTCACTTGTTACCTGTATACATGTAATCTGTGTAATTGAGCCAGAGTTGTGTAGAGTTTGTTTTAAGAGTACTGACTACTGGATAATAATTGGACTTAATTATTTTGTCCCTCTGGGTGTTAAAACAGGTATTATTTATCTGATTAACGGACATTTAAAAGGTGTGAAAGTCGTTTAAATCAGACAAAGCAATGCATTGGGACCATACAATTAGGGTCGCTTGTCACATATGACAGGGAGTCGTATAATTCAGACCATTTATATAGGGAAAAACTATAGTTACTCTCCATAAAGTAACTTCTCTGAATGTAAATATATTTTGACTTGGTTTTATTTTTTACTATAATTTCTTTAGTAAGATACTTTATTTCTAAGCATTATTATTATATTATATGCTACTGCATTGTTTACAAAAGTATTGTACATGCCATTGTCTAATTTTAGTTCCTAAAGTACGGCCGAATGACGTAGATGTTACTGATATAGGTAATAATTTCGCAACAATTACCTGGACATGGGATTCATTATGGCAGGAAGAGCAAGGGGAGATGACTCAGATTCAGGGACAGTTAAAAGGATTCAGGGTATGTCACTCTGTAAATCATGCATCTGTATATTCATATAAATTCTACTATTTTCCTTCATCACAGCTATCCTAGATTTGTCCTCCCTTTACATGATATATAGACACTGAACTGCTGTAACAATTAAGTTCAGTTAACATAGTTTTTTAATGTCACTTGCTGGTAATTGATCATAAGGTTATATGCCCCTCCTGATTCAGTGGTTTTACTTAGGTGCCCGCTGATGTCTGAAGTAATTCATGGAGGGGCATCTGATTTCTTCCTCCACCAGTAAATTGGAAGAACATTGACATATAGGCACTGACTTTAGGTATTCCTCAACAAGGGTTGCTGGAAAGTCGCCATATAATTATTACAGTGTTGGTGTGACTAAAGAAAATGAGTAAAAGTTCAAATATAAGTAAACGTTGCATGCAAAAATTACAAGTTTTCAAGATTGTGTGGCAAGCATTTCAGTAGTTCTCTTGATAAATATTCAATTATGTATTTAGTTATAAAACACAAACAAGCATGAATAACAAGTTTTCTTGAAGTCAATATGTTAAAAAGGTATGATAATTGCAAGAACATTAACTTTACCTGAAACCCTGTCACAAGAAACTATTCATTACGATAAGGTATATAATTATCTTATTTTGTTAGATCCAATACTGGCGTACTAACGAGAAGTTA
The DNA here is from genome assembly GCF_026571515.1 of Ruditapes philippinarum. Taxonomy (NCBI): domain Eukaryota; kingdom Metazoa; phylum Mollusca; class Bivalvia; order Venerida; family Veneridae; genus Ruditapes; species Ruditapes philippinarum. The sequence goes on along the minus strand of NW_026856980.1, from coordinate 220,966 downwards.
AGTACGTTTAGAGAAGTAGAGGTACCTCTAGCGGAGGTCATGCCGAAAGATCCGCCACCGGCAGGCATGCAGATACCCTCCACCTACATGCTGAAGAACCTCTCACCATACAGTAACATGCAGGTTCAAATCTGTGTCATCAACAACTTCTTTGTCGGACCACCCAGTGATGCTAAAGCCTTCAATACATTTGAAGGAGGTAATAACTTGTAAATCTTTCTCTTAATTTATGACTGTTAGACTACTATAACTATTGTTTTTTAGCTCGACTATTCGAAGAATATGAGAGCTATTGTAGTCGCCCCGGCGTCGGCGTCAGCGTCCGCGTCGGCGTCTGCGTTGGTTAAAGTTTTTTGTAAAGTCAAATATCTCAATTATTACTTGAGATATTCAATTGAAACTTACAATACTTATTTATAGTAACAAGGTACATCAGATTGACAAGTTGGATAACTCTGCCTACAATATTGACAGAATTATGCCCCTTTTTAACTTAGAAATTTTGGTTAAAGTTTTTTGTAAAGTCAAATATCTCAATTATTGCTTGAGATATTCAATTGAAACTTACAATACTTATTTATAGTAACAAGGTACATCAGATTGACAAGTTGGATAACTCTGCCTACAATATTGACAGATTTATGCCCCTTTTTAACTTAGAAATTTTGGTTAAAGTTTTTTGTAAAGTCAAATATCTCAATTATTGCTTGAGATATTCAATTGAAACTTACAATACTTATTTATAGTAACAAGGTACATCAGATTGACAAGTTGGATAACTCTGCCTACAATATTGACAGAATTATGCCCCTTTGTAACTTAAAAGTTTTGGTTAAAGTTTTTTTGTAAAGTGAAATATCTCAATTAATGCTTGAGATATTCAATTGAAATTTAAAGTACTTTTTTATAGTAACAATGTACATCAGTTTGCAAAATTGCATAACTCTGCCTGCAATATTTGCAGAATTATTTGCCCCTTTGAAACTTAGAAATTTTGGTTAAAGGTCTTCAAAGATATTTACTTGAAACTTTACACATGCACTTAGGGTCATAATTGGAGGGTCATAATTGTATGTACGCTCCCTTCGTCACTGACCAAGTTCCATAACTCTGTCTTGCATTAAGGCTGATTCATATCCCCTTTTCTACTTAGTCTCTTGGTTAATGTTTACATGCAAGTTTTACATATCTCAATAACTATTAAAGATATTAATTTAAAACTTCATATAAGCATTTAGGGTCACTGACAAAGATCCATAATTCTATCTTGCATTTAGGCTGATTTTTCTCCCCTTTTTCAACTTAGAAATTCATGGTAAAGTTTTGCTTGTAAGCTGTTATCTCAATAACTACTGAAGGGTTTGTGCCTTTTTTGGGACAATTTATGCATTCATAATAATAAAGCAGTGATTTACTTGATAAAACATCTTAATAACAAGCCTTTGTACCTTTTCTGTCAAATTTATGTATTCATAGGTAATTAGTATTATTATACTCAATAAAACACCCTTGTGACATTACCTTCCAAATAGTCAAGCCAATACTGTATAATTAGACTCTCTCTAAGGCCTATAACATGAATTTATAACAAAAAATTAGCCCTTTTGTGAACTTAAAAAATTAAACAAATTATAAAGGCTCTTTTACTATCAAGCACTTAGAATAGTCGAGCGTGCTGTCCTACAGACAGCTCTTGTTATAATTTTACAGTACATAGATCTACAGCAATTTTAAGTCATTCTTTCCCAGTAATAAAGTTTTTATTTACTAAGTTTGTATAACAGGATCTGGCCATACATTCATCTGGTGCTTAATTCAAAAGTAATATTATTGTAACACATTGAGACAGAACTTAAATTGTTATGATTTCAGTGCCGGGTCCAGTACCAAAGTTTGAGGCTCGTATAAGGACCAGTAACTCATTTGTTCTATTTTGGACAAGACCAGAAAATGAAGACCTAAATGGTATAATCACAGGATATGATTTAGGATTCCAAACTGGTAAACATTATTCTAATTAGCAAAAGTTGTTAAGTAAATAATGTTAAAAATACCAAAAGAGTGTGAGTGAAATTTTTGATTAATGCATTATGAATGTAAGATTTTTGCTTGAAAATAAGAAAACATGCTTAACAAGTGCTTGAATTTCGACATTTGATGTCTGTACAAACCCTGTAATTAATATTTTGATTTTGATTTGTACAGTTCTGAATCTACTGGTCTCACAGATGTTTAAGTAATTTAGTAAAAGTATTTCTTTATATAACATTATCAATAAGATAAACAAAATAGTAAGAATATTTATATAATGTTCCAATTAAATAAGTGTTGATGGCAAGATAATTTGAGCCATGTCACAACAAAACCAACATAGTGCGTTTGCGACCAGCAATAGATCCAGACCAGCCTGAGCATCCGCGCAGTCTGATCAGGATCCATGCTGTTCGCTTACCAACACTTTACAAGTAGAGAAACTGATAGCAAACAGCATGGATCCTGATCAGACTACGGATGCGCAGGCTGGTCTGGATCCATGCTGGTCGCAAACCCACTATGTTGGTTTTGTCGTGACGCGGCTAATTTATGTTAATCATTGATTATAAATTATAAAGTTGAAGGACTTGAACTTGGAGCTTTCCATGACCGTGAGGAACAGATCAATGATCCTATGGCAGTTCAAGCTGTTTTAAGTGGTCTCTTGCCAGATAGAAAATACAGAGTGCACATATTTGCCCGGACAAGGTTTGGACGAGGAGAGGGCACGTTTATTGAAGTCTCTACTACAAGAAAAGCTGGTAATTTTACCATAATTATTTAGTATAAATAAATAAGGTTCTATAATGTAGAATGATAATTATGGTAATGTATCTATTTCATGATATTTATCAACGTTCACACATTTACATGTAACCCCTCTTTATCAAAGAGTTTGCTGTTTATTTTCTCTCTTTTTTTCTCACAAGATGTTATGTACAAAATACAGTGGAACCTGTCTTATCCATACTCATCTGGACCAGAAAAAAAGTTTGTATTAGAAAGGTTTCCAGATAAGAAAGTTTTTACATGTTTGTACAGAAAAGTTTAAGGAAAGCAAACGGAAATGCATATGAAATTGCAACATAAATGTTTTATTTTTGCAATCTTATAAACTGTTATCGTTCATTAAAATACACATGAAAAAAAAAAGTTATGTCCTCCAGGGTAAGTTCTACCCTACGACGTTAGGAGGCTGGGACATAAAATATTCGTACCGTCATTATTGTTTTGAACTGGTTATACACATAGAGGTATTCATTAGAAAGTCCAGTGTAATGTGTGTTTGATTGATGAATTGTTGATTATTTAGACTGTTAATCAAATTCAGGAGTCCTTTATATATGTAACAAGTTTGGACTATAAATAAAGGTGTACTGACTGTTATGTTATTGCAGCCCTTGGATCTCCAGTGTTTGATGTTAGGGACATCGCCGAGACATCAATTAATGTGACATGGGCACCTGGTGCTAACACAGGAGCACATGTTGTGTATTATGTAGAATTCAGGAAGGAAGGTAGGATTATTTTATGATTTACTCACTGTGTCTACTGAAACTATTAACATTATATTCGTATCGAAAACCATATATTGAGTAATTTATATAAGTGGGGCATAGCTGAGTGGTTAACATATCAGACTTGTAATATAAGGCTTGCTAGCATTGTGGGCTCAAACCCTGACGAAGGCAAGCCATTGTACTCTTGAGCAAGAAACTTGGCTCTCAATGCCCAGTGCTGGTTGATTCCAGAAACAGATTCAAGAGTGTGTCACTAATTTTTAGCTCACCTGTCACAAAGTGACAGGGTGAGCTTTTGTGATCGCTTTTCGTCCGGCGTCCGTCCGTCCGGCGTCCGTCCGTCGTCCGTCCGTCCGTCCGTAAACTTTTACTTTAAATGACATCTCCTCATAAACCACTAAGCCAATTTCATCCAAACTTCACAGGAATGTTCCTTTGGTGGTCACCTTTAAAAATTGTTCAAAGAATTTAATTCCATGTAGAACTCTGGTTGCCATGGCAACCGAAAGAAAAAACTTTAAATATCTTCTTTTAAAAAACCATAAGAGCTAGAGCTTAGATATTTGGCATGAAACATCTTCTAGTGAGTGTCTACCAAGTTTGTTCAAATAAAAGCCCTGGGGTCAAAATTGGCCCCGCCCCGGGGGTCATTGATTTTCCCTATATGCATATAGTAAAAACTAAAAAATCTTCTTTTAAAGAACCCAAAGAGCTAGAGCCAAGATATTTAGCATGAAACATGTTCTAATGGGTGTCTACCAAGTTTGTTCAAATAAAAACCCTGGGTTTAAAATTGGCCCCGCCCCGGGGGGTCATTGATTTTTCCTATATACATATAGTAAAATCTTAAAAAATCTTCTTTTAAAGAACTCAAAGAGCTATGGCTAAGATATTGAGCATCAAACATTTTCTAATCAGTGTCTACCAAGTTTGTTCAAATAAAAGCCCTGGGGTCAAAATTGGCCCCGCCCCGGGGGGTCATTGATTTTCCCTATATGCATATAGTAAAAACTTAAAAAATCTTTTTTAAAGAACCAAAAGAGTTAGAGCTAAGATATTTAGCATGAAACATGTTCTAATAAGTGTCTACCAAGTTTGTTCAAATAAAAGCCCTGGGGTCAAAATTGGCCCCGCCCCGGGGGGTCATTGATTTTCCCTATATGCATATAGTAAAAACTTAAAAAATCTTCTTTTAAAGAACCCAAAGAGCTAGAGCTAAGATATTAAGCATGAAACATCTTCTAATGGGTGTCTACCAAGTTTGTTCAAATAAAAGCCCCGGGGTCAAAATTGGGTCCGCCCCAGGGGGTCATTGATTTTCCCTATATGTATATAGTAAAAACTTAAAAAATATTCTTTTAAAGAACCAAAAGAGTTAGAGCTAAGATATTTAGCATGAAATATCTTCTAATGAATGTCTACCAAGTTTGTTCAAATAAAAGCCCTAGGGTCAAAATTGGCCCCGCCCCAGGGGTCATTGATTTTCTTTATATGTGTATAGCAAAAACTTAAAATAATCTTTGAAAAAACCCAAATAGCTAGAGTTTAGATATTAAGCATGAAACATCTTCTAGTAAGTGTCTACAAAGTTTGTTAAGATAAAAGCCCTGGGGTCAAAACTGGCCAGGCCCCATGGGTGTCATTGTTTTTAACTATATGTGTATAGTAAAAACTTAAAAAAAATCTTCTTTTAAAAAGCCCAATGAGCTAAAGCTTAGATGTTTAGCATGAAACATCTTCTTATGGGTGTCTACCGAATTTGTGCAAATAAAAGCCCTTGGGTTAAATTGGCCCTGCAATGTTGGGGGGTGGTTGGGGGGGCCTATATACAGGTGAGCGACCTCAGGGCCATCATGGCCCTCTTGTTTAGTTTCCTGCTCAAGCAAGCAAAACTAAATTCTGTATTAACTAAAAAGTTTTTATATTGCAGCAACACTATGTGAATATATTTATTACAGTAATTTAAATGCACTTCAATGTTTTAACATAACACTTTAAAAGAAATATCGGTATTCCACATTGAGAACATAGGGCAAATTTACAGAACACTGTCAGATAATCTCTTTCACCTGAGAATCCTAAGATAATCTAACTTACGAATGTGGGTGGTATCCATTATTAAATGAATATTTATATATGAATTTGATGACAATGAGTTACCCACATTTTAAATCACAAATCATTGTACAGTGCTGTAGAATTGCTGCCAGCTAACATTTAAGTTTCATGTTTCAATCCAGGCAACCACTGATGAAATATTGCATGTGAGGAGTCACAAATCATGCTTACATATTAAGTGCTGTAGAGTTGCTGCCAGCTAACATTACTGTATAAGGGGTTAAGTTAGCAACGCAGAAATATTGGCGAATTTCGCAAATTGACAAAAATCGCAAAAAATTTCTCTAGCATAAATACCAATCACCCTATCATTAAATTCTACCCATACACAATTCGCTAATATTTCCTCAGGCGAAATGTCTGGTATTTTAAATTTGCTATCTTTTCGGCATGCAGAAATATCCTCTTTTACAGAAGTTTCATGGTTCAAACCAGACAACCACTAGAGCATGTAGAAAGACATCTTTGGTATTCCTCTAACACTAACTCTTGACAATAACCATTTGACTATACAAGTTATGAGATTGATTTAATATCAATTCTTGTACACAAATATAGTTTTAAAGAGATACCTGTAGGGCTACTTGTAGTTTCAAAAGCAGATAATAAATGTGTTTCTATGACAACAGGTGCTGCTGACTGGCAAAGATCTAATGATGAGGTGATGAGAAATTATAAGAACCTCAATAATCTAGAGAAGGGAACTTACTATGAGATACGTGTTGTAGCATTTGATGGTTATAACCGTGCTGCCAGTGCAAGTCAAGTTGTTGGAACAGTTGGATTTGGTAAGATAATATCTAGCTTTATTAGCCTATGTTGTAATCCTACTTTTGACCACACGGCAAATAAAATCATGTTTTAGTTTAAGCATAAGAAGAGAGTATTTTATAATTGTTATGAATGCAAATGTAGCCAAGTTTGTTATATTATACATAATTAGACAAATACTACTTGTCTATATAAATAAAAATTTGTTGTATGTCATTCAAATTCATATATTCAAATTGTACAACATAAGTTAACATTTATGTGAAAGCAGTTTGTAGTTACTATATAGATAGATCAGGATGATGTAATGATAGAGAATATTGTTTTATTCTACAGCTGCAGCTAGGGCAGTGGCAGCAAACTATGGATGGTTTGTGGGTATGATGATAGGTGGTCTTATATTTATTGGCATTGTAATATTTATATACTGGGTACATAGACGAAGGAAGGATGTTGAAGAAATTCCGAAAACCAGAAAAGGAGGTAAATGTATTGCATCACTAATTACAATTGTTTGAATAGGTTGTAGAATGTTCTCTGTTGCTACTCTGAATTAGTTTGAAAAAATTTGAGGTTGAGAAATAAAATTTAATGTCGGTACAATTTATAGCTGAGAGATTTTTTGTTATATTGCAAAAGATGTTTATTATAAAATTATATATATTAAATTATTACCATCCAATGGAGATTTATTGTCAAATAACAGACATAAGTTATTATCTTGTAATAGAGATTTATAATAGAATTAGAGGTATATTACCATGTAATGGAAATTTATTGCCAAATTATGGACATAGGTTATTATCATGCAATGTAGTAAAGAGATTGGGATACATATCTTTATTATGGCCATTAAAATACACATAACTAAAGTGGTAATATTATTAATTTATTGACAGCTGTTATTAAGGATAATGCACCAATGCGTCGTGATGATGACTTTGAGAGAGAATCAAGGGGACAATACAATGACTATTACAAAGATGAAAGGTAACAAGTCAAATTTTCAACATTGACTATGTTTATTGTATAAAGAAGTGTTTCGCTTTCTGACATTAATATCCAAAGTCCCATATAGAAAGCAGTGATTAAGGTCGGGAATATCTCCAAGCAAATTAGTCATACATTTTTTGAAAACTTACAAGCATTATTGTATAAAACTGTAAAACATAATGCATTAAACAAACTCTAGGCAGTAAAATTTTATTTCAAACTATAGTTATAGGTATAAAGGTGTATTTAATGTCTATAAATTAAAACTATTTACTAATATTAAAAGAAATCCCCGTTTTCCACACATTTTTCACAGAAGCTAAATTTTTACAAATTTCTAATACATGTATCTTCAAATTTCCTTGCATTGGAAGATACAGAATGATGATATTCTTATTTTATTAAATTTTCTCATAAGTAAAAATAAAAACATCAACAGACATGAATGCTTCTCAATTAAAAGAAATAAAAGATACACATGTAAATAGCAAGTACGAGAGATTCTTGTAACTTGTCATTTGTTAGAAACAACCTAATGTTATTTAGTGTTTGAAATTATTTTTTGTCCAATAGGATTGCAGTATTTCAAATGAATCGTAACACATTTACTTTGGTAAATCAGCAAACTGTTAATCAGTCTAGTAAATCGACTGTAAAAATAATTTAAAACACTAAGCTGGTTAATATTTATAAATACGTATTTACAAAATTAGATTAGGCGAGCGGCTGTGTCATATGCCTGACCAATTAAATTTTGTAAATATGTACTAATTAACTTTAAACTATACTTAACTAGCTATTAGCTGACAGTATACGGTTTTATATTCATACTAGAATAGTTCTTTATTTGTTTCTGTTTGTATGAGGAGTGGGCAATGTATACCTTTTCCTTTTTTTAAGTTGCATTTTGGACTCAAATAGTGCTTAATTGTAAATTGTTTTTTGTGTCTTGGTTTTATCCTAATAATTTGAATAGTTGAGAAACAGCATGGATCCTGATCAGACTGCGCAAATGTGCAGGCTGGTCTGGATCCATGCTGGTCGTAAACGCACTATGTTGGTTTTGTTGTGACGCGGCTCAATTTTATAGAGATATGAATGTGTGCTATATGGTAGATATATAGTAACTTAATAGCTTTTTTTTTTTAACAAGATCTTGTGTTGTAACCTTGTAAGATATTGTGTCAATTTTTTTACATGTAAAATTCATAAAAATGCATGGGTCATTATGAAAAATCTTTAAGGTGAAAGATATAGCATGATGTTAGGATTATTTGAGGGTATTGAAAATCTCAGATGTAGGGTTTTTCAACAATTTCAATAGGAAAATTTCAAGAGATTAAGTAAAAGAAAATTAGTGGCTATGTCTTGTTGATATTGTATCAAGTTGTATTTTCTGGTACAATAGTTAGGCCACATTTAACATGAAGAGATTATTTACACGAGATCATGTTCTAACTCCACCTTTAAATTTTATGAGTAACAAATAATTTCCACATGGTCCTAATAAGAGCCTCTATTCTAGACAGCCCTCTTTCTCTAACAAAATGATTTAATCGATCCAAAATTGAATGTTGGTAACTTTTGCCCTTGCTGAACTTATGTAATGGAGTTGTCCTTTGAATTTGAAATAGTATGTATGAAAGTAAAGGTTTTTTGCAATGTCTAAATACAAAAAAAGAAAACCCACTTAGCTACACACAGTATATAGACTGGTCAAATTATGTACAAACCGACAAGGCAGTCTTTACTGGTGGTAAAAGTTGATCACTAACAGTTCCAGTAGGTTTAGGTTAACAATGTACAGAATATACCTGGGCTGTTATTGAACATTGTGTTAGTGATATATCATCAATGTTCAATTCATTATTAAGAATGGATTTACAAGTTAGAATATCAATACAATTTTAAATACAAATTTTCATGTCTTGTGCAAATTTATCTCACTGTGTTTGTTTAAAATTATTGTTTTTATATTCTTGGCTAGCTTGAGAGAAATAATAACAAGAAAACAAACTTAATTTTAGTATGTTGTATGCTTGATGACTAAAACAAGCATATGTAACACAATGATGACAATTTATAACAAGAATTCAAGTGGGTGTTTTAAATCGTGACAATGTTCTTGAATTCTTGTGCAATTCTTACCCCATGCTATGCCAGTATATGCCAGTGACCACCATCATTATATTAAATTCATCCTTAAATTTCACGGCATTATCATAGATTCTAGAATTTCTTGTCACAGTGAAAATATCTTTCAAATTTATTTAACATTTCTAACTGGGCTTTAACTTTCTATTTGTTGCATGTATGTACATTTCAGAAAAAGATATAGAAATGAACGGTAAGAAGTGAAAACGAATCACCCTGAAGTCAGAATAAAGCATAATCATCTATCAAATATAGTCTATGTTTTCTTCTAAGCTTGTCAAAATTTTAATATGCAGTTATTTACTGATATAGTTTGACAAATATTGGAATTATTTAGCAGATTTCCTTTTTCTACAGCCAAGTTATTTAAGTTAAAGGATATATTTCAGTTAATATAAATTCAGTAGGTTTCTTTTTGTCAAAAATTGGCTTATTGATTCACACATTTAGCTGACAATGTCTGTTTTTTCAAAGCACAATGTTGTAATTGGTGAAAAGGGGAAAGTCATGTCAATGTATGCCTTATTGAACTTTCATAATCAGAAAAAAGCATGTAAAAAGTATTAACACCTAAGTCATGCTAAGTATCCTAAGACTTGTCCATTTTTCAATCTGGACAAAACCATCTATCATTTTTAGCGAAACTTTCAAAAATATAAACTGACCAAATAGTGAAAAGTTCAGACTATGAACATATGCCACAGTGCTGGCTGATCTTGGTCTGAACTGGTTGTATGGGTAGAATAAATGGCTGCCAGAAAGCAGCTGAGCGTTAAAAAATGAATACTATACCTCCATTCATTTAATACAACTTTTCACATGATAATCAATATTGAAGTAGATCTACACTTATGAAATATCCTATTACTTATATGAACAAATCTTTTATGTAAAGGGACACAAATATAAATTTGTCAAAAGCAAGTTATTCTGACAAAAACAAATAATATAAATTTGTCAAAGGGAAGTTACTCAGACAAATACAAATGGTATAAAGTTCAGTCAAATGCAAATGGTATAAATTTGTTTAAGGGAAGTCACTCAGTCAAAATACAAATGATATAAATTTGCCAAGGGAAGTGACTGACAATTTCTTTTACAATTATTAATCATTCTTAAAATAATTATTCACTTTATTAATCAACTTACAGAGAACATAGACTATTCAAAGAAACAAGCAGCATTTCATTTTTTTAAGCTTCAGTATTGAATTTTTTACAAAGGGCAGGCTAGACAAATATTTAATATATATAAAATATTTGTACATTTATTTGTCGTAAAATCTCTATGTGGTGTGAAGTTGCGTTGCATTAGAAAATGAATATCAGAAGTGGCAGTATATTTGATGTTCCTTTCTTGATTTTGCTTACAGCTTAAGTACATGAACAATGAAAAATTTTCACCTCTTGAATTTGATAAAAAAAGATTGCATTTCTAAATCTTTTTCTTTTTTTATGATATATATCAAGTTTCTTGCTTGTATTTTGTTATTGGTATGTAAGTTTTACTGCTAGTCATTAAATCTTGCTTTGATAGGGTATATTTAGGTGTATGTCCACATGCATGTTATATTACATATAAACTGCAATCGTGTAGATAGAAAATAAAAAGTTGAAAAGCATATTGTATTTATGAGTTAACACATATGCTGATTTTTATCTTCGTCTGGTGGTTAATTTCTATGTCAAACTAATTTTGATTGAAATTTCATGATACATAATGTATATGTTTGAAATTAACACCATCACAGTATATATATTACTGTCTAGCCTGCCCCTTGTAAAAAATAAGCTTTGCTTTGTGGGTTTGAATTTCTTCTATAACAGTGACATTTACTAACGTATTTATAGTTTATACTCAGAACACACCAGACTTAGATAAATCTGTAAACACTTTCTATTATTGTCTTTACTTCTAACTATATGTACAAACATATTTCATGACTTGTATTTATTTTGTTATAAATTATTGCCTATTTGACGTATTTCTGTTTAAAAAGGGAAAGTTTCTTTGTTTGATTTGATGATCATCATGATTAAATGGAAGAATTACTGTAATTAAGTCACAACCATTGGCTGCTTTATATTTCTGCTGTGCTTGATCCATTATCACATTTCCCATAGTTGTTCCACAAAATTCTGTCAATTATTAATATTAATTATTTAATTTGATGTGTTCTACCTAATAAGTGTTTTTTATTTAATACAAAATGTCACTAGTTCCATGTTTAAATGTTGAATTCTGCCTAAGCCATTGCTCGTTGGGGTGGTCAATAGCTTGCAATTACCTCTACTGTCCATGAAAAAGGTCAATCAAACTGAGTCTGCAACATTTTTATTTTTTGACATTTTGGGCATCGTTTAGAGATTCTGTTTTTCTCTATTTTATCACTGGGAGCTTGTCTTTTCTCTACTGTCATACATCATTTATGTAAAATGTAGCTAGTCTATAGAAAGCATGTTTGTCTAGTATTAAATAGCTATAGAAACTATTCAATTCATGGAATGGAATAGTTTTTCACTTAAAAAAAAGAATCCAATAGAATAACAAAAATCAGATGATGTTTGTTTTTTTTCTCCACTTACTGTAAGATTTTGTAATGGTACAAATTTAATGTATGTCAAGTTTGGCCTATACAGATTTCAGACTCATAATTAACAAAAATTTACATGATGTTTACCAGTTACCTCATTAACATAGTAATATATGTAAAGTTCATGTTCAAATAATTTGACAAAGTGGCAAAGAAAGCAGCTAGAATCTTGCCATGCCATTCTAAACTATACCTTCTATAACAGTATTGTTTGGTATTGTAAGGGAAGTCAAGTCTGTGTTTAATAAACATGTAGAAAAATGAAGTCAAGATTTTGTGAAAATTTTCAATAATACTTCCATAAAATGTTATCTAGTAATCCTATTCCACAATGTTCAACAATATTTCCTGTCAAAATGATATCTGGATCGTAACTTTATATTTAGCTATTTTAACACCAACCATATCTAGAAATACACAGACAAAAGATATTGAACAACTTAAATGATATTCTGTTCCAGTAGTAACAAATATGTAACACAGGTTTTGTTATTTGTATAGGTATGATGAATATGAGCGGGACCAGTACGAGCCACATGATGAACCTGCCGCAAGAGGAATTTCAAATCACGACTACGATGAGAAGAACGGTGGTTACCATGACGATTATAATGATGAAAAGAGAAGAGATGATAATAGAGATTCGTATCGTGACGACTATGACAGGGACTCGTACAATGATGACTATGACCGTGACTATGATCGTGATTATGATCGTGATGACTATGATGATAGAGATAGATATGATGATGATGATTACGATCGGGACTACAAACGGGAAAAAGAAGGGTAACTTAATATTTTACTTATTTAACTTAGTTTGTTGTGAGTGTAAATCATTTCTCCTGGAAAAAAAGAATCTGGAGAGCTTGTTTATTAGGGTCTCAGATAACTGTAACTTACCTGATTGGTAGATATTGATTTTAGCTCACCTGTCACAAAGTGACAGGGTGAGCTTTTGTGATCACTTTTCATGCGACGTCCGGCCGTCGTTCGTCCGTCCTTCCGTTGTCCGTCCGTAAACTTTTACTTTAACTGACATCTCCTCATAAACAACTAAGCCAATTTCATCCAAACTTCACAGGAATGTTCCTTTGGTGGTCACCTTTAAAAATTGTTCAAAGAATTTAATTCCATGCAGAACTCTGGTTGCCATGGCAACCGAAAGAAAAAACTTTAAATATCTTCTTTTAAAAAACCCATAGAGCTAGAGCTTAGATATTTGGCATGAATCATCTTCTAGTGAGTGTCTACCAAGTTTGTTCAAATAAAAGCCCTGGTGTCAAAATTGGCCCCGCCCCAGAGGGTCATTGATTTTCCCTATATGCATATGGTAAAAACTTAAAAAATCTTCTTTTAAAGAACCCAAAGAGCTAGAGCTAAGATATTTAGCATGAAACATCTTCTAATAAGTGTCTACCAAGTTTGTTCAAATAAAAGCCCTTGGGTCAAAATTGGGACCGCCCCGGGGGTCATTCATTTTCCCTATATGCATATAGTAAAAACTTAAAAATCTTCCTTTAAAGAACTCAAAGAGCTAGAGCTAAGATATTTAGCATGAAACATGTTCTAATGGGTGTCCACCAAGTTTGTTAAAATAAAAGCCCTTGAGTCAAAATTGGCCCTGCCCCTGGGGTCATTGATTTTCCTTATATGTGTATACATGTACATAGCAAAAAACTTAAAAATTCTCTTTGAAAAAACCCAAATAGCTAGAGTTTAGATATAAAGCATGAAACATCTTCTAGTGAGTGTCTACAAAGTTTGTTCAAATAAAAGCCCTGGGGTCAAAATTGGCCCCGCCTGGGGGGGGTCATTGATTTTCCTTATATGTGTATAGCAAAAACTTAAAAATCCTCTTTGAAAAAACCCAAATAGCTAGAGTTTAGATATTAAACATGCAACATCTTCTAGTAAGGCCATTTTTTTTTTATATTTTGGTTTACTGATTTTTTCCAAAAAAAGGTAGGGTCGGAGGAGGGAAAAAAAAAGGAAAAGAAAAAAGTTTTCATAATTATCTTCATGTCTGGAAGGTGAGATACTTTATAAGTATCCCTTCTCTTATGATTAGTCCATTCCCATTCTGATAAATGTGATGCGTATGTTGTACTTACGAGAGAAATTAAATGACCAACTGTCTAAATTCCACAGTGCTTATAAATACACAAAACAACCAAATTGCATCCACAAATTGATAAAATATCATGTTGCTATTATTTAATATACACACGAGATGACCTCGCCGACCCTTCAAAAGAGTCGGTAAATCTTTGATGTTCACACACATGTAGTCCCAGTTGTTTAATCCGAATCATCAAAGGTGCCGACACTCAACTGACTTGCACTCATTTATTTATATAACAGAAGTTTAAAAACCTGTCAAGAAAAGATTACACATGTTAAATTATTGTCCAAGTCAGAGACATAGACATAATCAAGTTGAAAAATATTTCTATCGGAAAATTAGCGGTCAATTACTGACATGTAAATTATTAATAGTAAGTGCATTTTTTTATTTTGTTTGAAAGGAAACCCGTATCTAATCTCCTTTTAAAGACTATTGTTTTTGTTAAATCTGTAAATAGTGATCTTGTCACTATATTTCTTTTTAAATTTAATTTAATCTGATTCTCATTGAATAAGATTTCTCTCGCTGTATCCATGAAAGTGATAACTAGCGTATTTTGGCTTTCTTTTTCTTTTTTTGTAGTTGTTTTCTTTGACATTTCTACACAATTGGACCTTCAAAACATGATTTTATACATACATACATGAATTATATTTTAAATATATAGATATTAACCTAATTAATTTGGCGAGAATGGTTTAACTCATTTTGCAGACATTTTTCTTCATGCAAAATACATCGCCGTCAAAAATTATCTCGACGTTTCTTTGACAAGTCTAATAAGTAATAAGTTGGACTTCTATAAATCTCCCATAGAACATTTAGATCTAAGTTTGATTAGCGCATATTTTGAGTACTTTTTTTTTCGGGGCAGATTTTTTTTTTTTCATTTTCCCAAAAAATGGATGCGGCGGGTCAGTAAACCGAAATATAAAAAAATAATGGCCTAAGTGTCTACAAATTTTGTTCAAATAAAAGCCCTGGGGTCAAAACTGGCCCTGCCCAAGGGGTGTCATTTTTTTAAACTATATGTGTATAGTAAAAACTTAAAAAATCTTCTTTTAAAAAACCCAAATCAGCTAGAGCTTAGATGTTTAGCATGAAACATCTTCTTATGGGTGTCTACCAAGTTTGTTCAAATAAAAGCCCTTGGGTTAAAATTGGCCCTGCCGGAGTGGGGGAGGGGGGAAGGTCATTATTTTTCATTATATGTGTGTAGTAAAAACTTAACATCATGAAACATCTTCTAATGGGTGTCTTCCAAGTTTGTTCAAATAAAATCCTTGGGGTTTAAACTGGCCCCGCTCCGGGGGCCTTAATACAGGTGAGCGACCTCAGGGCCATCATGGCCCTCTTGTTACTGGACATAAACAATGTCTTTCATGCACAACTCATACCTTTTAATTAATGACACAGGCAAATGAAGTGGGGACAAAAGTGTCTAACTGATGCATTTCTAGTTTCACATGATATGTTATATTGTCAAAAAACCTAATTTTTGTGACAATTTCTACATCAGTTTTATATAATTTCAGGATTAATTTTTTTACCTATATGATTTATTTTATATTTATGAAACATGTCAGATGTATATTTAATTATGTTAGGATTGTGTACTGAATAATGTCACAAAATGTCACATTTAGTATATGTATTCATGTCACACAATTATTGTCACACTGTCACACACACATATATATATATGTACAGATATGATGACTATGATGAAAGTCGTGACCCACCACAGTATGACAGAGCACCGAGGTATGATCGTGAATTAAGCTATGAAGATCGTCATCGAGCCAGCGTAGATGGTGAGAAAGAGTACATGAGTGAACCATCAAAATTTGATGCTGATGGTGCTCCTATAGACAAGCCAGCTGATCCCCATTCTTCAACATTTGTATAATAACATTTGTATTAGCAGCATTCAATAACATTAGTGGAAAAAGTTGCCATTAAACTAAGTCTTGTTAGTGGTATATTTGGAAATCTGAAGATAAAAAACAATGTTTATAGGTTTTATGAAGATTTTCAGTAAATAAATCTACATTATCAAGAAATATGTATTTTTACAATGAATTCATAATTAATGTCCTATATACATTTGTGAATATATATGACAGAAATGAAAAAGAACTAGTTTCTCCTGCAATTGTTAAAGTTTGATCAAATAATGTTACACATATATTTTATATTTCATCTTATGCTTATATTCTTGGAAGAAAACAATAAATTTAGATTGACCAATCAAAGCAAGGGATGTCTGCTAAATACATAATGTATCATAAATTAAATTTTTAGTACTATTTTTATAATAACTACACTTTGTATATACATGTATATCAGTAACAATATAGCATTTGCCTGCTCAAAAGGAAACTTGTATATTAGTGATGTAAATATTTGTATGGTAGACTTTTTTATAATGTATGAATGTCAGTACATATCAATACAATCATGGAGGTTTTTATAAAACTGAAAACATTTTTATTAAATCATAGAAAAAAATATACATTCTGTAAATATTTGTGTTTATACATAACTTTAATATTACTTGACTTTAATTGAGACTACAGCAATACATCATTATTTGTGTTTATATTTGACATGTAGATAAGATAGTTTCATATTAATTCTCATATGCTTCTATTTAACTATTAAAAGAAACAATGAATTAACTTTTGCTTAACATTCTGTGAAATATTTCTTATTTTAAATTTCGATTTTCCAGAAATATGTATCAACTATGTTTATTAAGATGTAGTGCTAAATATATTTAGTGATTAAAAATTTAAAAAAAAAACCTTTTCCTGAAAGTGATGAATGAATAATTTTAGTAGCTTCTAGCATATATTTTGTACAAATGTCAGGCATATTTTATTAGTTCAAACATTCCATTTACACAATAATCATTTTACATGTGATGACATATATTTTGTAATAAAACATTTGTACCTTAGAAATGATAGTTTTTCCTTTTTTTATGACCCTTACATGCTTTTTATGCCCCCGCCATGTAATGGCCGGGGCATATAGTGTTACCCTGTTCCGTCATTCCGTCCTTCCATCCTTCCGTCATCATCAGTTTCCGTTCATTATCTTAAGAACGGATGCACACATTCAACTCAAATTTGACATATGGATATGTCATGAGAAAATACAGGTCAAGTTCGAATTTGGTCATGGTTTGATGATTTTTGGCAGAGTTATGCCCCTTTTACTTTGAAAATAATATGAAATTTTCAGTTTCCGTTCATTATCTCCCCAACGGTACAACACATTCAACTCAAACTTGACATATGGATATGTCATGAGAAAATACAGGTCAAGTTCGAATTTGGTCATGGTTTGATGATTTTTGGCAGAGTTATGCCCCTTTTACTTTGAAAATAATATGAAATTTTTAGTTTCCGTTCATTATCTCCCCAACAGTACAACACATTCAACTCAAACTTGACATTTGGATATGTCATGAGAAAATACAGGTCAAGTTCGAATTTGGTCATGGTTCAATGATTTTTGGCAGAGTTATGCCCCTTTCACTTTGAAAGTAATATGAAGTTTTCAGTTGCTGTTTATTATCTCCCCAATGGTACAACACATTCAACTCAAATTTGACATATGGATACGTCAAAGGAATGCGCAGGTCAAGTTCAAATTTGGTCATGGTTTGATGATTTTTGGCAGAGTTATGCCCCTTTCACTTTGAAAATAATATGAAATTTACAGTTTCTGTTCATTATCTACCCAACAGTGTTACATATATTCAACTTAAATTTGACATATGGATATGTCAAAGGAATGGGCAGGTCAAGTTGGAATTTGGTCATGGTTTGATGATTTTTGGCAGAGTTATGTCTGTTTCACTTTGAAAATAATATAGATTCGTCTTGGGAATAAGCAGTTTAAGTTTGAATTTGGTCGTGGTTCAATGATTTTAGACAAACTTATCTTTCCTGAATGTTGGAAAAATTTTGAACTTTCAGTTTCAGCACTCGTACTTTTAACCATTATTTTTGCTACAAATATGCAATATGCTATTTTCAAAAGGTTAAGACTGAATAATTTCAGTGCCTTGAACATTGTATGAAAATGGTTTGTGTTAACATTGAAAAGTTTTAAGGGCTTTGAACTTAAAATGAAAAAAATAATTAATGCACCATCTGAAATTTTGGCTGCATGCGGGGGCATCCGTGGCATGATGACACATCTCTAGTTAATTTTTAAAATTTGTCCGGACTACTCTTATGCCACTGATGCAATTTAATTGAAACTTACTGAACTTATAAATAGCTCAAGTACTTGCACATATTACACAGATTTTCTGGTTGAATGATATTGGTTGAGTTATGGCCCTTGAATGCAAAAGGCATTTTAGCGAGTTATTTTTTGTGTTGCCTCACTAATACACAATAGTTGAAGCTTGCTGCAAAGTAGCAGACTTGTATAAATCACATTCTGTTCGTCTTTCACAATATTTGTCAGGTATACTAACAAACTGCTGGTCCAATTTCCAAACTTTAAAGGAATAATCAGTACGAAGTGTGCATATTTTGAACAGTTAAGAGTTCAATAAATTTTGCCAATGTTGTGACCATTTAATTATTTTTATGTTTTAAAATTTTGTCCGAACAACTGTTATACTACTTGAGCAATTTGAGTGAAAATTTGCAGGATTGATCGGTACGTCAAGAACTTGCGCATATTACACCGGTTTTCCGGTTTGATGACATTGGCCCTTGAATAAAAAGGCGTGTTGGTCTGTAAAGAGAGTTTTCTTGTTAAGTTACTGCTAAATGATACGCAACTCATAACAACATAAATGTATACTAATAAAATGTTTTAGTGTTGAGGTATTTATTCTTGTTTTCAATCCGTTAATACCTTGTAGCTACTATCCTGGTCTGTTGAGTTTTGAGCTGTAAATATATAAAGATACAAATCAATAGAAATATGCACTAAAAATTAGAAAATTTATACCTAGTAGGAACTTCGTTATAACAATTATCATGTATTATTTACATGCTAATCAGGCTTTAACTGATTGAATATATGATTTGTAAGCATCAGATCACCATCTTCCGGACTGCATAATTTACTCTACTCCACATTTGGCAGCACAAGAAGCTGTATACACGCGGAATGCATGAAACTGGGGGTCCAGCGCAAACAGTGCTCTCTTGAGGACTGCTGAAAATTGTTACCTAGTCAGGTGATTACAGTTAAAGTGACAGAACAGTGGCCCGGGAATACTGAGTCTGGATTCTACATATCTTTTAACATGTCTTATTGGGTATAAACTATTATCTTGCAACTTTGAATTTTTTATCGATGCCCCTTTTCCGATTGGTCTGCCTTTGAAAACCTTAAGAGAAAAAAACACACGTCCATCTTCAGGTCCGAAAGTTATATCCGTATGTCTAGGATAATGCATATTCATGTCAACCTTTTTATTGGCTGTCCCCTACACAAAAAATATCCAAAGTATGCTACTGTTAAAGCTGCAGAGAATAGATAAATCTCATAAGTGTCTGAAAACTTAGTCAGAATGCCTTGAAGTAACTCCAATGTAATAGGAAGGCGTGCCTTCTTCCCTTTGGCTGTAATCGACGCAAACCCTCCAAGACCTTATTAACTATAAAATGTTTAGTTCCATCATAAAACCCCTTATTTTACACTAAAAGCTTATAACTGCCAAATATAATTCTACTTTCCAGAAGCTAAAGTTGCGTAATGACTAAAGCTATAAACAGTGTAACCTTTTGAATAGCTTGCGGCCAGAGCTCGAGCAACCCGTAACTATTATGAAAACTGTTAAAACATGCGAGTAAAGTATTGTATGCCTTATTGGTATTTGGCGCCAAAGAGGCCCTCAACAGTCGTCCGGTCTCAAACTGTAGATCATACACATAATTAAACTGATGAGGGGGATTAGACGGTTTCCGGTCTGCACTGGGTGCCATCTGCCAAAAACGTGCCTACTGTCGACGAGAAATAGCATCTGCTATAGCATTGCGCTTTGAATAGATCTGAGCTGCCCGAAAAAAGTGTTCAGCTTAATACATTTAAGCACAAAAACCCTGATCAATTGCATTAGTCTTTTAGACTTGGAAGTATGTTTGTTAATAACCTGCACCAAGGCCTCATTATCAATGAAAGAGAGTAATTTTTTTTTTTTGCAAAGCGTTCCACCCACAAACAGAGTGCCAAAACTACTGGGACCATTCATATAAACCAACCTTTCTCTGGTCAAACATATATGTGCCGCATCATTACAAATCCAACATAATGCGTTTGCGACCAGCATTGATCCAGACCAGCCTGCGCGTCCGAGCAGTCTGATCAGGATCCATGCTGTTCACTTACAAACTCTATTACAAATAGAAAAACTGATGGCGAACGGCATGGATCCTGATCAGACTTCGCGGACGCGCAGTCTGGTCTGGATCCATGCTGGTCGCAAACTCATTACGTTGGTTTTGTCATGACGCGGCTCATATTTCTATTTCTTTTATTTCTTTTTCAATAATACTAATTTTTGTTTGAATAATACTTATTGTTACCAATGTTTTTCATATTGTTTGTTTGGTTTTTTTTCTTGTCATATTACATGATAAATGTATCATATGTAGAACAATGTAAATGCTGAGATTAAAATCTTGAGATGACATTCCTACTTAAGCAAAGTGTATAATGTATATCTAACACTTACATCTGGTTTGGAAAAAACAAAACATACTTTAATAAATTAAAAATACGAAGATTTGAATCAAACATTAGAATCTTAAACTAAATTTGACCTTGTCGTAACATTGTCATGCTGTATATGTAGCTTTGGTAACTCTGAAAAAAGAAGATCCCTCCCAGGGGGGATCGAATGTATAGAGGTACGATACTTTTTTAAGCGAGGTGAAATGGTACGATACGGATAAAGGGCGGAGTCTAGGAATTTGTCGCAGACTTGGTTTTATTGAATCTGTTCGAAGCTGCTACATCTGTCATGCTCTATGATCACCACTTCAAGACTTTGCTAAACCTTTCTTTGTGAAAAAATCAACATTAAATTACCGGTATAAAATGAACTTGCAGTTAGGACACATATTAGTCACTTCGGACTATAAACGTTTGTTTTAAATTACGATTCATTGTGCATATTGCATACTAATAGAGATAAATATAAAATACTCAGACAAGCAATAGAACATTTACTAGTCAAATGAACAAATGTATTTGGTGAGGAAGAATTCGAGATCAAGGTCATAAGTTTATATGTCATAGCTAGAACATTAAGTTCTTAGTTCACTACAAAATGTAATGAGATCTAAATGCAAAAACTATTGTTAAACAGAACTAAAATATCATACTTAGCACTTTAACTAGAACGTTAAAGAACAATCTTGTATATTTTATTTTATAATGGCAAGAACTACTCTTTAGATTTTAGTTTAGAACTATCTTAACTGACAAGAACTGTCCTCTACAATTTGTTTTAGAATGGCCAATGGGATTCCCAGATTTCATTTTGTAGTTTTAAAATGACCAATGAAAACTCTTCTTATATTCAGTTCTTCCTTGTAAAATTTACAGGAAGTCAAACTGAAAACAGACCGGCCAATGGCCGGAACTAATCTCTAAGAGGGAATCAAAATTGTGAGATTTTCGTTCAATTGTTCCCTGCGGTCTGGAGACCGCAGGGTATTGGTACGCGTTTAACTTTTGAGGCATGGAGGAGCACGTGACCTGTTTTCGGTACATGGAGGAGCATGTGATCTGTAAACCGTACACGATTGGTTAATTGACCTTTTCGAAAACCTGGCTAAATACCGTTTGTCGGTACGTTACGGAATTACCTCTAGGGAATAAGTCAGAATTACACCTAATTAAGAATTAAAAACTATTACGTGATATTTCTAATTTTTATCATAATTTTACAGTTTAAGGTGGAAAAACTTGAATGATGTATTTGAAAATTATCATTGAATCTCAAATTTTACAAACAATAAATTGTTTATACTGAAAATATACAAAATTAAAATATTCGTAGTGGCATCTGCCATTTCCGCGTAAACTTGTGTGTTTACTTTATTTTATTTTTTTGCTTGGAATTATTCGTAAAATGGTAGGCTTATTTAATCATTTTCTTAAAAAGAAATACATGTAATTGTTTGATGTTCGACCTTCTCCGGTCATCAACGGTCACCAGTTTCCAAAGACCTTCTTCTATTTTGATCGATTATTGTCAACTATATTCCTGATACAAACGTTTATTTATTCCCCTCTCCCAAAACAATGTTGAAAATAGTTAAATGAAATATCTTTATATCATTCCCCGCAGGAAACCATTTTACTTGTTGCTTCGCTTAATTTACTTCGCCAGACATGTTGGTATGGCTGTAAATGTGGCAATGATGGGGGTCTGATGCTTTATGTATTGATTTGCAGCTATACCTTGATTTACCATTACGTTTCTATTACGATCAGCAGAAATGGTGTCGAGAAATTCTTTGCATTTGACTGCTGACGAATTCGCTAATGGATAGAGGCATTTCTGTCTGAGCATGTATTGTTTGTTTTTCTAATTACACAAAGTTTAATGCTTGTGTTCTTTATATTTTCATTTATAATGCGTCATTATATGCAGTAGTACATACTTTTTATTCATTTAAGCCCCATTTCTGTACAGTCATACATATATTATAATCATATAACGTACATTCAATGTGTATTATTATACTAGTATCATATTATCAATATTTTTTTCAGCATGAGATCATCTAGTTTTTGATGCATCGAAATTATATTTATTTTATTTATATAACTTGAATAATAAATTGGAAAAATGTATATAAATAATGTTTAATGTATATAATTTTTTATTATTATATATTATTATATATAACATTTTTAAACGACATAAGTGTGGGTTTATTTTTAACAATCTAATACCATTTAACGTAGTGTGAATACAATATAAAGTAAATTTACATTTATAGATACAATTTTACTGCTTGTAGTTATCACTATTTACTTTATACGTTGATTCGCATAATTGGAGCGGAACTTATTGCCTTAAACGTATTTAATTTTATATTGATATATTCAACTATTATAGATAATAAGCAGATAAACAACAACAACAAGAAGAACAAAACAAAGACGGGAAAAAACACTCTAAAAACGCCCCATAAATCTAGAAAACTTTAATGAATAACAAAATATTTTTTCTTAAAGACGTGATCCTTAAGGGGAAGTTTACACTTGAGATAATGGTTGTGCTAGCGTTACAAGGTCACGGTTGGTAGACTTTTATTTTCGCTTATAAATGTGAAACAATTTAATACTGTATCGATTAACCAGTTTCGAACATAAAAGACATGAAATATTCAACATTTTTGAAACGTTTTCTTGGATTTTATCATTGAATGTGACTTTATTGAACTTAATGAGGAAGTATATAGTAAAGAACATAATTTGTATATGAAATTGTCTGTATCTGTTATCAAAATAATAAACTAATAAGTTATGATACTCGTCGAACAGATGTAAGATGATAGAACGGACTTAAAAGAAAGTTGATGAAGATTTAGAGTTGAAATATTTCACAGGTAATATCAAAGTTTTGTTTATTTTCTTTAATTGTCACAACTGTATTTAAAATGTATTAAAAACCCATTCCGTTTTTCGTATATCTAAGTTTCAGTTAAAGGACATATTTAGGAAGATTATTAAAGCATTAAACAAGCGACGTTCTGCATATAAATAGAGTTAGATTGTGCGTGTGCATGCCATTAATGTCGATATGTTATAAACTTTCAATGTTAAATCTATACCGAGTGGGTGAAGTTAAGATGCCTTGGTTGATTACTCATACAGATATTTTTGGGATATGTCAGTCCTAACAACACCATAATGATCGATCTAGAAATAATTAGGCACGACTATAAATAACTCAAAGTTATACTTAGAATGCTAGATATTTTACATGATGTGAATAAAAATATGCAATATATGAAATCAACCTTCATAGAAGAAAACTTTTTGTATGAAGCAAGGGAATGATACCAACGATTCGTCCCATTTTCAATACGTCCCACGTTAATAAAAGAATTTGAAACGTGGTTTAAATCTTTAATACTGATGGATGAATGAATAAATGAAATGTATGCTTTAGTATCTGATACAGTTTTTTTAAAGACGGAAAACAATTAGATAGTTAGATAATCAATATTTTAACTGGTACCTACCTGCATGTTTTTGTACCGATTGTGTGATGATCCGACCCTATTTTAATAAGTTTTATGACAATATGTTTGAAATTAAGAAAGTTATTGCATATATATTTTCCTTTGTATTTGCCGAAAAAACATCAGTTATTTGAAAATAGGTGATATGAACTAAAATTTTATTTCGTTTTAACATATAGATTATCATAGCAATATCTTGATCTGAGTGGATTTTACTAGAGCAGGATCTCACGAGGAATAGCAGCGCGGAGTGTGATCCGTTTCTTTAAGTCCATAAGAGTCAAATACAAGTAATAGATCAATATACACCTATAATAATCATTTATTGTACATACATTATTTATATTATATTTTATTATTGTACATGTATACGATGTTTATTTAAACATAACGTAATTGACAAAATACTTTTAACGTCATTACGGATCACACACAATTAATGGCATCATTTTGGCCTTTCTGTCAAAATTCGGATACAATAAAATCATTTCATAAAACGGATACTGTATTTACTATCTCGATATAGTAACTCGTGCTCACCACATAGTAACTCGTGCACACGACTTAATTATCTTGTGCGCACGACTTAGTTACTCGTGCGCAAGGCATAGAATCTCGTGCACACGACATGGTAACTCGTGCTTACGATATAGTAACTTGTGCTCACGACAGAGTAAATCGTGCGCACGGTTTAATTATCTTGTGCACACGACTAAGTAATTCGTGCACACGACCTAGTATCTCATACTTACGACTAAATTATCTCGTGTGCACGACAAAACATATCGTGCACACGACATGGTATCTCATGCGCAGGACATAGTATCTGGTGCGCACGAGATAAATAAAAACATACACATGCCACCTCTGTGCCTCCCTAGATACATTCCTTAAATAAAGCAAAACTATACAGGTAAATTAAGTTTATAATAAATTATCTGCTTTAAAAAAAGACATAACAATTACATCAATAGAATTCTTCAGCCGTGTGTATTCATTTGTTATGAATGAATAAGTATAGCTACGCAATTATCACTGCCTGTTAATCTAATCTATACATTTTATATGACGCTTGAATGAATCCAAAAATACTTCCGTTTTCCTATAATAAGTTAATATGAGTGGTTTCAATCGTCATTAAAATGGGTCGAGTCATCATGGGACGAATGTTCAGTAGTGCACAGGACTTCGTATATTGTTCTTCATTATTATTCAATGTTTTTCTATTCTTATTAGAAAATCATTATTTAAAAAGTCAATATTCTACAGTAAACAAGGCGGTGATTGTTTGATGCTACATAAGATGGTGATTGGAAATGGAAATAAATTTGAAATGACTGTCACACCCGAATGACAAGTTACGTTATTCAGGGCTGTTTTGATTGGTATATTTCATCAATATTAATTTGCACGATATTTATTAGCGAGTCTTTGTCTATCTGGTTACAGATTATATCTAATAATGACAACATTATCATAGGGCGGTGCTTGTTTGAATGAAATAATGTACATACATTAACAGATTTACAGGAAATATACTATAGAATTGTGCAAAAAAGGGTAATATCCTTTGTATTTATGTATAACATTGATGTATTATCAAGAAAAGGGACATTATGATATCTAGTACAATTTGTATAGGCAATTTAACACAAGTGATATTGAAATACGTCGTTCTGTGAAATCACCCATATATACATTACCTAACAGTGAACTTAGAACTGCCTCTGCCTCGTAATACTAACAGTCAGTCATCACCACCAATATCAGTAATACAACAAGACTGGCAGAAATTACCTCGTGAACTGCATCATTCGTGGCACTTGTTTCATCTTATATATGATAATGACATCTAGATAATGAATTTGGCTGCTTTTTTCTCTGTGGAGACGTATAATCTCAGTATGTGCAACATTTGTAGCTTACATTTCATATGTACAGACACAGACTTTGATACAAGAGTTATAAAGATGATACGTTTAAAGGCGACAGATTAAAGTGTTATTGTTTTGGATTTTTTTTCACTTCGTAGAACATATATTGAATATCAGGGATAAAATAGCTCGCATAAAGCATAAAACCACGGTTTGCGTAATTCTCTAAGAATGTACTTATAATATTTATTGTATAATGTTAAAGTTGAGCAGGAATAATTCTTTACTATATGTTCCACAGCAGAGCTTACTTGATGTGAAAGGGACAATGTCAAGGCCACACAAGAATCGTATAACAGGCGGTGGTCAGTGGAGACAAAAACAGAAAAGAATTGACGAGCCAGAGGGCCTAGCACTCGGTGACCTAGGTAATAAAGTTTGTTTGTATACGTACACACCTTAGGCAAACTTATAGATTTAAAATTATTATAGCAGAGACATAGATAACATTTTATCTATGTCTCTGATTAACCTTTTACCCCATGAGCATATTGCGAAAAATGGCCGTTTTCATTGAAAAGCCTCCTGTAACAAGTTCAAACTGCTATAAAACTATGAAAAATGCTTCAATACTGATGAAACTTGGCACAAAAGTTGACTACACCATAGCCTCTGTAACAGCATGCTCAATCGTAAATTTCCTGTTACCATGGCAACGGGGGGACGTCTCAAAATTGCAAAAAAATCACTATTTTGCATTGTTTTTTTCCATCAAAACTGATTTCAAAGTGCTGCAACTTCTCAATGAATTGAGATAGAGTAAAAGGCTTTTCAGCGTCGGTTATTAGTTACCCTAAGATCGACCTGAGGCCATTTTTAGCCTGTCACATGTCCAAAATTTTCTTGGCGATGAGTGGGACTCCGCCCCCCTTCAAACCCCCCCAAACAGAAGGGGGCACATCCCCCTTCTGGCAACCCCCTGATATAACATTTGGATGGGGGACGGCGCCGAAAAAGTGGTCACTTTTTTAAACAACATTTCTCAAACGAAACCCAGTGTTTTGGGGCCTTAATAGGGCATTTTTTCACTGTTTGAGGCCTCAAAAAGGGGGGGGGGGGGGCAAAAAGCCGTCGAAACACGCTTATATGAGGGAAAAAGGTTAATTATAGCAAACCCGAAGGCCCTGCTCGCAAAGCGAGCTTTACGAAACGCGAGTACCTGCTAGATAATGATGGTTTTGAAAACTTTCGTCGGAAGTACTGAATTGACACATTACAACGTTTCGAATTACGAGGTAACGACGGATGTGTAGACTGGTGTCTTTCACACTTAAAAAAAAGTCCTCACAGTGATAACCTCCCTTGGCAGAATTGTAATCACTGCCTCACAGACGTCACTTGATGATGAAAGTCTCATGACGTAACGTCGAAATTCAAATGGAAATATCGACCGTTACATAGAAAATCTTAAGTCATTTTTTCTCTTTTCTGTTTTATTATTAACTTTTCGTACCTACGCCCGTTATATTTTATCAAAAAATTATTAAAAGTATACAAAATAATGAAAAATAAATTCAAAAGCTAAAAAATATAAAATATCAAAATATTGATATTTAAATGTTTGTGATGGCAGAGATCTCTGTACTGATAAGGGGAATCACTGCATAGGAGATTATTATTATTATTATTATTATTATTTGCAAACAATACATTTTTAACATGGAATCATATATTAAGATTAAACAATTATTGTGATCGTATTTCATAATTATGTTGTACCACAGTACGAATATACATAGATATGATATTATCTTTTAAAAAATCTAAACTATATTTTCATAACAAGAACTTAATTTGGCAGAATGATTTATTAAATTTTGTTTAATATAAGGCAAAGACAGACGTTCATTGATAACGTCGGAATCTGTGACGTCATTAGCAGCAGAGCTTGGTGAAACCACGTCGTCAGACGACTTTCAGAGAGAGGTAAGTCCGCAAACTCCTTACAATGATTACCTCCCTTTCCAGACTTGATGATTAAAGTCACATGACGTAACGTCGGAATTCAAATGTAAAAAGTATACCTCATTTGCATGCGCCCTTCTATATTTAATATGACGTCATCCGGTCCATAAACCGCATACAGACTGGGGGCGGTCCATAATTCTTATAAGGACTGGATGACGTCATATTAAATATAGAAGGGCGTATGCAAAATGAAGTATACTATTTTAATTTGTTGTAAAATGATTCATTTTTACTGAATTTATTATTTTGTTTCACATAGATTTATTACATGTTAATCAAAAGTCATGATTTGTCTTTAAATTGATTATAAATTTTATTTATATAGTTTGTGAAAATCTTAAAGTTCGGGTGTTTTTTCGCCTGTTTTTAATTTGATTAACAAAAATTGAATAACAAAAGAAGAGCGTGATTTTTTTTTGCTGTATCGCTTGAATATTATAATAAAAAAATCGACTAGGGTTTGAGATATTTCACACACTGAGCAAATTAATAAATTATTATTTGAAAGCAAATTATAGTAAAAATGACAGCAACAAAGGGGATGAAAGGATTTAGATTCGGTATAATATATCAAATATATCATGGCCTTTCGGAAAAGATGCAAGTTTAGGGACTGGTTGGTCAGACCTCTGAAGGAATATGTCCCTCAGCTGCTCTTCGGGCCATATACCTTCCTCAGTCGTAAACTTGCATATTGCCCTTAAGGCCATGTTTTATCTGTTAAATATCGACCGTTACGGTGAGAGAAAAACAAATGTCAGTTTTCTCTTTCTGTTTTATTTTTAACTGTTCGTACCCACGTTCGTTATAGTTTATCAAAAAAATATCAAAGGTATACAAAATAATGAAAAATAAATTCAAAAGCTTAAAAATATAAAATATCAAAATATTAATAAAAATGCGTGTGGTGGCAGAGATCTCTACTGTATACTGATAAGGGGCTATTGTCTACAGAGTATTAATATATCCATGGTTTATGTTGAAGTTATATACATGTATAGACATTACATTTTATATATTTTTGTTACGATGATGAGGTGATTATCACATTATCTAAAACTATATCGTTGGGTAATCACCGAAATTTTCATACATAACCGTTTTGCAATTGTATCACTCACCCATGCCGATTTTGCGACTCCGTAAAAACTGTCTTGTACGGCTGTACACATATTTTGACGTGACGTCATTTGCGATATACAAACCTAGTGTAATGCAGCGGTTATTGGGGAAATGGGCTGGAAACCATCATCAGTTAAACAGTGGGGTTCTGTAGTCAGGCACTTCTGCAGAATGTCAAAAATGGATAGTGGTAGAATTAACCAAAAAATCTTTGTTTGGGCAAGACGGAGTGCTTCTTCCAGATGTAAGAACCAGTATTTTAGAATATGTAAGATGTTTAGAAGTATTGAGATAAATATTAATGATGTACATGTTTTTAGTGCTAAGAGAATAGTTGAAATGGTCGAGAACAAGTTACGGTCAGTTGAATTAGATAAGTGGAAACAGTCACTAAATAGGAATGATACCAATAGAAATACTGGTGGTAATAAACTTAGAACATATAGTTTATTTAAAGATACTCCGGTTGTTGAAAAATACCTCAAGTACAATTTACCCTTCCATCATAGAAGTTCTTTGACAAAATTTCGTTGTGGTGTTGCGCCTATCCGGTTAGAGACAGGCCGTTATGAGAATTTACATGTAAATGATAGAACATGTTTCAATTGTACCACAAATGTTGAGGATGAGATTCATGTAATGTTACACTGCCCAGTATATAATGATATCAGAGAAGATTTGTTGATAAAAATACGTCAAATTAATACTGTATTTGATACTCTGT
Source organism: Ruditapes philippinarum (assembly GCF_026571515.1). Lineage (NCBI taxonomy): Eukaryota > Metazoa > Mollusca > Bivalvia > Venerida > Veneridae > Ruditapes > Ruditapes philippinarum. The sequence goes on along the minus strand of NW_026856980.1, from coordinate 190,660 downwards.
CTGACATGGAAAAGTTATGTTATGTACTAAACAACTTTGAAATTGTTAAATATTCTGCCAAAGCCTGCTACCAAATACTGCAACTTAGACGTTTAAGGCTGTATAGGAGATAATTTTTTACTTTAACTAATCTAGTCATTAGTTGTATTTTTTACTGAATTTTATATGGTTTTTACATGTTTTTAACAATACAAATTGTTGTAAATACATGTATATAAGTACAACAAGTATGAGTATGGTGCTTTTAAAGTTCTTTTATCAAGATATTTTTTATTAATAGGTTAAAATAGGAATATTGCTATTGATATAGAAAACAGGAATGAAATTGTATGGATTTAATGCCTATGTGGTATAATATTGATCTTGCCAATTTAAAAAGCAGCCTGGAATTTCCAGGTGTACAGACTCCTTCAAAGTATTGTAATAAAGGAAATTTATTATCATGAATTTTATATTTAACTTTTAAGGGTATTAGCTAAACGATTTTATGAATTAAAAAGTATTAATACACAGGGTTAGATCAAACAACAATTATTGTCATAGTAATATAATTAATAGACAGACAGGCACAAACTTGACCTCTTTGATCATATAATTCATGTTAGATTGTGTCTAAATATTGACTTTTTATTCTTAAAAAGTAGATATTTTAGAGATTAT